>NW_027170128.1:167500-170000 GCF_036898095.1 Palaemon carinicauda | reverse complement strand
TATTACTGAGTTCTACATGATGAGTGTGTGTGTGTTTACGTATCTTTATATAGTTTAAATATTTCATGAGGGTTTACTGAAGACGAGGAAATCGATGTATAATTCCCACAGTACATAAAATAATTTGAATATAATTAAAGTATATCTGAGCAGGTACAAATACTTATTAGATGGATTCAACATAATGGCTTATGATATTTTGACATATATTTTTATTGGAATGTGTGTTACCATTTGATGTATTTATTAACATAATAGGCAATAATTCATATAGCCTTGCCCAACTCATCATGAGGCTCAATACTACACAGTACTCTAGAAGTTTTATTCCAGCTGTGAAAAGCTGTGGAATGATCTTCCTAATCGGGTAGTTGAATCGATTGAACTTCAAAAGTTAAAACTTGCAGCTAATCGATTTATGTTAAATAGGCTAACATAAGTCTCTTTTTACAGTTTATTTATGAAAGATCTGTTTTAATGTTGTTACTTTTTACTTTTTTAATTGTTCATTACTTCTATAGTTTATTATTACTTATTTACTTTCCTCAGTGAGCTATTTTCCCAGTTGAATCCCTTTGGTTTATCATTATCATCATCATTATATCCTCAAACGCCAATTGACGCAAAGGGCCTCAGTTAGATCTCACCAGTCGCCTCTATCTTGAGCTTTTAAATCGATATTTCTCCATTTGTCATTTCCTACTTCACGCTTCATAGTCCTCAGCCACATAGGTGTGGGTCTTCAACCTCTTCTAGTGCCTTGAGGAGCCCAATTGAAAGTCTGGTGAACTAATCTATCTTAGGGCCTTGAGTTTATATCACCCTGCTTTTCCAACTATGGCTGTAGCTTATATAGTAACAAACAAAATAATGATAATACTGTTTTAAACATCATATATAATAGACTAATATTTAGTTGATATGAGACTTTGGCAGGACTCCAAAGCTTATGAAAGATACAGGCCGAAATCTATCTCTTATTATTGGTTGGGTGATTAACTAATATGACTGAATCCATAATCAGAGTCCCGGAAGGTGATGACTGAGATGATAAACGGATGGCAGCTAAATGACACTGTGCCAACGGAGCTTCATAAAAAGTGGAGTGCCACTTTTCATTTGCCTATTTGATGTCATTATATCCTCCGTAGGATGGAGTTTATATATGGGGAAGGATTAGCAAAGGAGGTTTAAGGCAAGGAAAAGGGATTCTTATACAAAGAAAAACATTAACTTTAAAGTTTAAATGAAAATAAAGAGATGCATAATTATTTCAGTACTCTTTGACAATTAAATCAAGCTTTAATGATGGCTGTATTTGCAAATAAGTTTCTATTACATATATATATATATATATATATATATATATATATATATATATGTGTGTGTGTGTGTGTGTGTATCTATATATATATATATATATATATATATATATATATATATATATATATATACATATATATATATATATATATATATATATATATATGTATATATATATATATACTTATATATATATATATATATATATATATATATATATATATATATATATATATATATTCATATATATATATATATATATATATATATATATATATTTATATAAATATATATATATATATATTTTATATATAATATATATATACATATATATGTATATATATATATTTATTTATTTTATATATATATATATATATATATATATATATAATTTCATAGAGGATATTATTTAACTTTCTTCACCCTCAAAAAAATATCTTTATATTAAACTAAGTGATACTATTTGCAGCATCTTGCTTTAGAAACAATGTGTTTAATGTGTAAGCTGAGAGATACAAATGGCTAATGTTGTTTATCTTAAAATATTACTGATCAACCTCTTAATCTCACTACGGCTGGACTTGAATTTTATGGCTGTGGTTATCTGAGATGAAGTTTTATTTCTGTAACGTCTACCTTGTTATTGCTGGGTATGTTTTCCTCTGCCAACGAAGTTGGAAGAAGGTTATGTTTTCGTCGTTGTTTGTATGTATGTTTGTTTTTGTGTTTGAACAACTTCCTGGTCATAGTTTTACTTGCAGAGTAGTGAAACATTCAGGGTTTAATCGTTATTTTGAAACGTGGAAGAAGTTCAATTTTTAAGGCCCTAGGTCAAAGGTCAAGGTCAAGGTCGAGCAAAAGGTCGTTAGCGTTTGAACAGCTTCCTGGCCACAATTTTACTCATAGAGTAGTGAGACTTTCAGGGATTAATTTTTATGTTAAGACGTGGAAGTGATTCAGGTTTAAAAGTCCTAGGTCAAAGGTCAAGGTCAAGGTTGAGCAAAAAGTCGTTAGCGTTTGAACAGCTTCCTGGCTACAATTTTACTCATAGAGTAGTGAAACTATCAGGGTTTAATTGTTATGTTGAAACGCGGAAGAGTTTCAATTTTGAAAGTCCTAGGTTAAAGGTCAAGGTCAAGGTCAAGCAAAAGGTAATTTGTGTTCGAACACCTTCCAG
>NW_027170128.1:160000-162500 GCF_036898095.1 Palaemon carinicauda | reverse complement strand
ACTTCAATGTAGTCGAAAGTGTTCACAGAGGAGTAAAATACATCTTTAAGGGCCACTTATGGCTTACAGATCGGGAAGTAGTTATTACCCTGGGATCTAAGGGGAATCACTAAATACAAAGGCTCTTTAAGGGTTATGAATACCTAAGTTCGAGAGTTCCAAAGAACCAATCTCTAAATAAACAGCATTTATATATATATATATATATATATATATATATATATATATATATATATATATATATATATGTATTCATATACATATATATACATGTATACATATACATATATATATATATATATATATATATATATATATATATATATAGATATATATATATATATATATATATATATATATATATATATATATATATATATATATATATATAGATATATATATATTTATATATAAACACATATATATATATATATATGTATATATATATATATATATAAATAATATATATATATGTATGTATATGTATATATATATATATACATATATAAATATATATATATAATGTATATATATATATATATATATATATATATATATATATATATATATATATGAACATATATCACAAGCACACGTGATTTTAATTAATGTAAATATCACCCACGAACGGCATTTAATACCGAATTCTATCTTGGGAATATATATCCACTTGGAATTCATTTTATGGTAACAGCTTCTGGCCGGGTGGGGATTCGAACCCCCACCTGTACGGCTGGAAACCATGCTGGCAGGGACCCTACCGACTTGATAGCTCAGTCGGTAGGGTCCCTGCCAGCATGTTACCATAAAATGAATTCCAAGTGGATATATATTCCCAAGATAGAATTAGGTATTAAATGCCATTCGTGGGTGATATTTACATATATATATATATATATATATATATATATATATATATATATATATATATATATATATATATATATATATATATATATATATATATATATATATTTATATATATATATATATATATATATATATATATATATATATATATATATATATATATATATATGCTTATATGTATGTATGTATATAATGTGTGTTTGAGTTTGTGAGAGTGTTGGGCTTTTCAAGTAACCTGTATCCAATTTATCAACGTCAGTAGCAATGTACACTTCCTAATTCATATTTAGGCTCGTCTCTGTGCTACAGTTTAGTAACCCAAAGTTTCCCTTCAAACATTAATCAGACATTTCCTTCCAACTTACCCTTATCATCGTAGAAAATAAAATAGAAGTGATTCATTTAACTTTCTCTTTGGTGGGATAACTTCTCAAACACTTTTTTTTTCTTCAAAACTTGTCGTTAACTTCAGAGATGACTTTGAAAGTGAAGTGGATGCTGAGTTAAGACTTGGAGTATTGTATATAATAATCGTCTTTCTATTATGAATATAAAATTGTGTAGTATATAATACTATTTTGTCTTGAAAATACATCAAACAATATAATCCGTATCAGATGTAAATATAACGTATTTGGCAATAGAAGCTTCAAAGAATAATACTTTTTTTTTATTCTTGTAGGAGATCAAACAGCTGATGCAAGTAAATAAACTATATCCTTCACAAAGGAAAAGGTCTCTGTATCAAAATTCATCTTTGTTTGTATTTACTCGTTTCAATCCATTAATCTCCTCTGCAGTGAAAGATTTATGACGCACAGGTAAACAGTATATTAATTCTAAATGAACCTGCTTTCCTTAACGTGTTAAAAAGGAAAATGTCTTTTCTCAACCTTTTGGAAGTTATGCAAGTTTGACAGATTGAAGCCTCAGCAAACAAAGCTGGAAAGTTTATAAAAAAGTAATGTGAGTTTTCTTCCCGAGTTCATAACTGAGCAAGTTGTCTCAGTTTATACCTTTAAACCTTTAAAATGACATACTTTGCAATTCATGAGTGACCTTTAAACCTACAAAACTTTAAATGGCATACTTTGCAATTCATGAGTGCCTTTAAACCTATAAAACTTTAAATGGCGTACTTTGCAATTCCTGAGTTGTCTTTTGTAAATGACCCATATCTATGTTCATTTTCTCAAGTAGATACTTTGTGAGGGAACTTGATATCAATAATATGGAACGAGTCGATAATATATAGCATTTTGTCTTTCGAGGGTCCTTTCATTAGAAAGATTAAGTTAAAAGTCAAAGGGAATGAAAGGACTCAGAAATTTTTATTATTTATCTATTTTAATGTTGGTGATCTTAAAATATTTTAATTTCCCTTTTTTCCTTTCCTCACAGGGCTATTTTCATTTTTGGAGCCCTTGGGCTTATAGCATTTTTTAAGGGCTGTAGCTTAGCTAGTAATAATAATAATAATAATAATAATAATAATAATAATAATAATAATTGGTTGCAAATTTGCAATTCTTAATTTCCAAGTATATTCAATGACAATGATAACTCACTCATTCTTCAGAGTAGTCTCTTACTAAAAACTTTTTAATCTGTTGGCGGTTCATGCAATCGT
>NW_027170128.1:145000-150000 GCF_036898095.1 Palaemon carinicauda | reverse complement strand
GTTGATCTTTATAGCGCATTTTCGGGGCTCCTCGTGGTCTGGTGCCCTGGGTCAGTTCTCCGTAGAATATTTTCTTTGGGAGCCTAGATGGCTCCATCCTATGCACGTGTCCTATCCAGCGGAGGCGGTGGTGGATGATGGTGGCCTCCACTCTGGACAGCGAGGCACGTTCTAAGACTTCAATGTTGGTGGTGTGGCTCTCCCAGGGGATTTTCAAGATCTGCCTCAGTTTCATTTGTTGGAAGCGTTCTAGGTTTTTAAGATCGTTACTATATAGCGTCCATGTTTCACATGCATACAGGAGCGTGGAGAGGACTACTGCCCTGAACACCATTATTTTGGTGGTCATTGTCAGTGCGTGGTTGTTAAATACGCGGCGGTTGAGTCGGCCAAAGGCGGAGTGGGCTGCCCTGATCCTGTTCTCCACGTCCTTTTTGCTTGTGGGAGCTGATGTTAGGATGCTCCCTAGGTAGGAGAACTGGTCCACCTGTTCTAACGGTTGGTCATTCACTGTGGTATTGAAGTTGGGGAGCATCAGTCCTGGTGGATGTTGGACGAGGGTCTTGGTTTTGTCTGAGTTGACTTGCATCCCAAAGCGTTCGTAGGCAGAGTTGTATGCATCAGCTAACGACTGCAGGTCCTCTGCCGTCTGACCTGGGGTGGCATTGTCGTCAGCATACTGCAGTTCTCGCACTGCACACAAGGTGGTCTTGGTTCTGGCGCGGAGTCTAGTGAGGTTGAAAGCGCCTCCATCCATGCGGAAACGTAGGTCGACTGAGGGTGTGTCTGGGGGAATCTCGTTGAGCATTGCTGCGGTGTATAGCGAGAAACACGTCGGGGCCAGAACACAGCCCTGCTTCAGGCCGCCGTTGATGGGGAATGGGTCTGAAAGAGAGTTCTGGTGGCAGACTCTCCCAACCATTCCGTCATGGAGGGCACGCACCAGCTTGACAAAATCGGGTGGGCAGCCATATCTTTTGAGGACAGCCCACATGGCAGGTCGAGGTACTTTGTCGAAGGCCTTTTTCAAATCCCAGAAGATGAACATTATGGGCTGATGTTGTTCGAGGCTCTTCTCTTGTAGTTGTCGCGCACAGAAGATCATGTCTATGGTCCCGCGGGAAGGTCGAAAGCCGCACTGGGACTCTGGCAAGACGTCTTCTGCGAGAATAAGGAGGCGGTCAAGGAGAATCCGAGCGAAAATCTTACTCGCGATGCTTAGTAGTGATATTCCCCGGTAGTTGTTACAGTTCTCCCTGTCTCCCTTCTTGAAGATGGTAGTGATCTTTGCATCGCGGAAGTCACTGGGGGGGGGGTCTTGGTCTCCCATATTTTCAGTATAAGGAGCATCAAACAGTTCCTCAAGCCGGGGCCACCGTGAGTGAGGAGCTCCAACGGGATATTGTCTGGCCCTGGGGCTTTGCCGGGCTTCATGCGCTGCAGGGCCTTGTTGAAGTCATGGATGGAGGGTGGTAGTGCCATCCAGTGACGGACGGGATGCTGCGGGGTCATTCGCAGGAGATCGACTGGGGTGTCTGCTTGGTCATTAAGGAGGTTCTCAAAGTGAGACCTCCACCTGGCCAGGATGCCCTCGCTGTCGGTGATGGTCGTGGCTCCATCCGCGTCCTTCAGGCTGCCCACTGATGACCGTGTGGGACCGAATATTTCTTTTGTTGCTGCATAGAAGCTGCGCAGGTCACGTTGGTCAGCGAAACTCTGTATTTCTACAGCTTTTCTTTGCCACCAGGTGTTCTGGGCTTCACGGATACCTCTTTGGCAACCAGCTTCAGCCACCTTGTGAGCACATTTGTTAGCTGCTGTTGGTTGGTTTTCCAAAGTCAGGCGTGCTTGTCGTTTGGTTTCAATGAGAAGAGAGATGGTAGCATCATTCTCATCAAACCAATCCTGCCGTTTCTTGGTGGTGAAGCCTAGTGTTTCCTCCGCGGCACGGGCCATGGCGTTTCTGAGGGTGGTCCAGTGGTGCTCGACAGTGGCCTGACCCACAGGGTCTGCGAGGTATTGTTCGCAGGCCTCCTTGTAGTTCTGTGCCACCTGTGGGTTGCGGAGCTTACTACAATCAAAGCGTTGGTGTGGTACGCTGTCAGGTGCCCTTCTGGGTGGTCGTAGGGTCGTCACGGAGAGTCGGGAGATGAGGAGTCTGTGGTCTGTCCAGCAGTCGTCCGCTCCGGGCATGGATCGGGTGATGCGGACGTCTCCTCGGTCTCTGGCTCTGGTCAGGACGTAGTCCAGGGTGTGCCAGTGTTTAGACCGTGGGTGTCTCCGTGTGGTCTTTGGTCGCTTTGGTAACTGGAAGATGGCGTTGGTTACCACAAGTTGGTGTTCTGCACACAGACCCAGTAGGAGTTGGCCATTGGCGTTGCAATTTCCAATGCCATGGCGGCCGATGATTCCCTCCCACAGGCGATGGTCTTTGCCTACTCGGGCATTAAAGTCGCCAAGCACAACGAGCTTGTCATTGGCGGGCACTGCCTGGATGGTGCGGTCGAGCTGGGTGTAGAAGGCAGCTTTGTTATCATCGGTTGAGGTCATAGTCGGGGCGTAGACAGAGATCAGGGTGAGATGTCTGTCCCGCGTGATGGGGATGCGGACAGTCATCAGGCGCTCACTGGTGGCCTTGGGAGCGAGGTTGTGCTGCTGCACTAGCTGGGAACGGATGGCGAAGCCGACACCGTGGATGCGAGGCTCCTCTAGGGCCTTGCCTTTCCAGAAGATGGTGTAGCCTGTTCCAGCTTCCCTGATGTTGCCCTCTTCGGGTAGTCTGGTCTCGCTAAGAGCCCCCACATCAACATTGAAGCGGGCTAGCTCCTTGCAGACGAGGGCTGTACGTTGTTCCGGGCGGTTGGTGTTCGTCACGTCTTGAAGGGTGCGGATGTTCCACGCACCTAAGGTTAATATTTTTTTCTTGTTATTTCGACCGCATTAGTGGGATGTCCGCCAGCCGCGGTGACCTGACCAGACGGGTTTGCCGTGTCCGATGTTTACCCCACCTTTTCTAGGGGCCTCCCCATGTGGGGTGGGCTGCGGTGTCCTCAATAGGCCAGCCCAGTCACGAGTCCAGCTGCCGAACTCTGGTATCACGGCACCGTCACCAGAGAGCGACTGAATCTTAGACTCGCCGCCTGAGTGCAGTCGTGGGCTAAGGGCTTCCAGCTATCCAGGCCTGCCCCCTTCACCCACAGTGCTGTCGCCTCAGGACTTGCTGGTGGCGGTGATGATGATGGTGAGAAAGAGATGAAGAAGGGTGGAGGAAACGACAGAATGCCAGTAGCTAGGTATATTGTTTTGGGTGGTCGTGGCTTTGCAACGGCCACGCACACACACTTGGCCCACATCATTTTCACCGCGGCTCAAGACATATGAGACAGGCGGCTTCTCCTATGTTGGTTGCATCGGGCTGCCGGGTTCTTGTTATGTCAAGGCCCGCCTTGTTGCCTGCCCGACAGGCATTGCCCTCTTCCGCCGGAGCTGGGAAGCTCCGCCGTTGGGGTCTTGTTTGGTTTGATTTTGGAGTTTTCCTTCTCCTAGCCTTTGCCTATCTTAAAATAAAGGAGAAGGCCTATAGGGGTCCAGTCTTGGTCTGGTCTCTCAGAACTGGCCTTAGCGGTATGGTTGAGCCTGCCAGGGTGGATAAACTACCCCTCCGCCATTGCCCAGCCCATCATTGGGACACTCAAGCCCCTCTACTGCAGCAAAGTGCTGGACCTTCAAAGGGGGACATATATATATATACTGTATATATACATATATACAGTATATATATATATATATATATATATATATATATATATATATATATATATATATATATATATATATATATATATATATATATATATATAAATATGTATATATATATATATATATATATATATATATATATATATATATATATATATATATATATGTGTATATAAAAAATCATATGTGAATGTATTTACAAGGCAAAGGGAGTAAAAGTATTATAAGAAAGAAAATAATGGTGATTTAAAATACTCCTGCAGTCGAGAAGAGAGTGGAGGCTGCATCTTTGTCAGGAATTCGTTGATTTCAAAACCTTTTAGATCGAGACGTGACTTCATGTCATCTTATATATCATCGTCGCTAAAAGTGAATGGAGCACATTACTTCCAATTTGGGGTTGATTTTACCTCTCCCCCGGCAATGGTGTATGGGCATGTCTTTGCTTTGGTTTCAGTTTCCCAAATTGGAAAGAAGATAGGTAAATCCTCGGACAGCTAGGTAGCGTCAGGTTCCAATTTCTTTTATGGTCTCTCATGGCATGGTTGGTTTCGACCTGGCCTTTCATTAGAAGGGGCTAGCGTTCGATCCCAAGTATGAGGTAGAAATTTATTTCTATTTGAACACGATGTTGTGTTGATATTTATCCAATTTGACTCATTAGGGGTAATTTGAATGAATTACTACCAATTGTGTCACGTGGTGGGCCGGGAAATTGGGTAAAACTCGCTGGTAAGAGACTGATGTCTCGCCAGGTAAATCCTCGGACAGCTAGGTAGCGTCAGGTTCGAATTTCTTTTATGGTCTCTCGTGGCATGGTTGGTTTCGACCTGGCCTTTCATTAGAAGGGGCTAGCGTTCGATCCCAAGTATGAGGTAGAAATTTATTTCTATTTGAACACGATGTTGTGTTGATATTTATCCATATTGACTCATTAGGGGTAATTTGAATGAATTACTACCAATTGTGTCATGTGGTGGGCCGGGAAATTGGGTAAAACTCGCTGGTAAGAGACTGATGTCTCGCCAGGTAAATCCTCGGATAGCTAGGTAGCGTCAGGTTCCAATTTCTTTTATGGTCTCTCGTGGCATGGTTGGTTTCGACCTGGCCTTTCATTAGAAGGGGCTAGTGTTCGATCCCAAGTATGAGGTAGAAATTTATTTCTATTTGAACACGATGTTGTGTTGATATTCATCCATATTGACTCATTAGGGGTAATTTGAATGAATTGCTACCAATTG
>NW_027170128.1:122500-140000 GCF_036898095.1 Palaemon carinicauda | reverse complement strand
TCCCATTCTTATAGGCCTCTCCTTTCCTTCTTGACTTTAAAATTAATTCATTCATTATGATGACATCATTTAAGTCCAAACTAAAATTATTGTTTATAGGAGTTATTTCAGTCCAATTAACAATAATTCTAAATCACATTTGTAAGCGGAAACCTTTTAAAGGATTTAAAGTTGAGAAATAATTAGATAAATTGATAGATGGAAAATTATATATGAAACAAGTGAACTAAACGGAATTATCAAAAGACTCTTCTTGCTTGGTAGTCGTTAGTTAATCCATTCTACTAAGAAATACTCATATAAAGAATCAAAGCTAGCTTTATTTATGGTAAGCAGCTCTTCTAGGAAAAGGGCACCCAAAAATCAAACCATTGTTCTCTATTCTTGGGTAGTGCTCTAGTCTCTACCATAGTCTTTGCTGTCTTGGAGTAGAATTTTCATACTTGAGGTTTACTCTCAAGCACACTATTCTATTTTATTTCTCTTCTGCTTGTTTTTTTTTAAGTTTTTTATTATTTATATATGAAATTTCTATTTTAATGTTGTTGGTGTATTTAATTTTAATTGTTCATTACTTCTTCTGTAGTGTTTTATTTCCCTGTTGACTTTCCTCGCTGGGGTATTTTTTCTTGTTGGAGTCTTTGGCCGTGTAGCAACTTGCTTTTCCAACTAGGGTTGTAGCATAGCTAATAATAATAATAATAATAATAATAATAATAATAATAATAATAATAATAATAATAATAATAATAATAATACTATGATGATGATGATGATGATGATGATAATAAATCAGGTCTCTAGCCACATCTTGCCGATCTATTATAGTGTTTGCTCATGTGATAAAAGCGCAAATAAAGACTGTAATTTTAGTTTTATCGAAGAGAGAAGCAAGATGCATGAATCTAGACTTGAAATGATGGTGTTTGATTCCAGCTGGAGGATGACTGCCAAAATATTACTACTTAGAAACTTGCAAAAAGCTCTAATCGTTTTCTGTGTGTCAATGAGTTGTAATACAGTGGTGACGTATATGTTTTTCGTCACAGTTTGGCAATGGATATTACATTTTTCCTTGCATGTAAAAATATTTAAAAGAATATTCATAAGGCACCAAAGCTCACCATATCGCTACTCTCCTAAAACACCTATCAGATTGGTTTTTGAATCCCCTCTCCCCACAATAAACATAATCAATGTGTCATGTACCCAATCGTATGTTTACTCTTTGGCTTGCTGGATATTGCTTTTTTTTATTATTATTAATTGTTAATGCACCTTCTTTCTTGTTGGTGATTTTCAATATTCCTCCATCACCCTTTTGAACTTGATCTTATCCCTTTTTTCACTATTCTGATGTCTTTTATTCTTTCCACATAAGGGCAGCACTTTGAAAAACTCTGAGCCATGCTTCGACCAACACTAAACAGTTTTATCATTTCATTCTAGCTTCCCAGTTGGGGATTGGGACCCCATGATCCCATATTACTATCAGCCTGAGCTCGTCTGGAATTTCTTAGTCTCCATAAAATGTTGAAGCACATCATTACCAGACTCTTTACTAGAGGATAAAATAGCCTTTAAAAATCCTAGAATATTTTTGCCCCTTTTTATTACGCTTAGTCTTTCCAAACCATATAAGAATTTTTTTTCCTTACCAAGGTTAAATTTTGGTTCTCATATTCAATCAAAACTTGGATCATGGTCTTGCAGGATTATGGTGTTCAGCATGGTACATTCTACACATACAAAAATTATTTGATTAAGTTACAAAAGGACATTACATACAGGTATGATAATTACAAAACTTAATTTGGTGGGTGAGGGGTCTTATAAAAAGAATTGGAAATTGTGTAATAGTTGAAAGTGGTATTTTGTGTTTTGAATGATGAATGAATGAATGATTTGAAGTTCTCTGGCATCCTGACATCGAAGGTCATTGACGCCGATATTCTACGGATAATGAGAGCCTTCCACTGTGAATTAAATAACATATGAAAACCATCGCGATATTCAAAAGGCATTATGTGACTTTGAAACTCTTAGACTTTTATTCTGCTTTCCATCAAATTCTGCAGAGTATCAGGAATTTGCTTACGTTGCTTTTGCTTAAGGTGACAAGGGGACCTTTCAGAATATTAAGCATCCCAAGTGTATTTTACCTTTTAGGGTGACCTCTCAGAATATTAATTATCCCAAGAATATTATACCTTTTAAGTGACCTTTCAGAATATTAAGTATCCCAAGTGTATTTTACCTTTTAGGTGACCTTTTAGAATATTAAGTATCCCAAGTATATTATACCTTTTAAGGTGACCTTCCAGAATATTAAGTATCTCAAGTATATTTTACCTTTGAGATCTCCTGTCATTACGTTAATGTTATATTTATTTCAAATGGTTTACCATCATGTCTTTCTTAATTGTATTGAATGAAAATAAATGATGGAAAATCTGAAATATTGAAATATTAAACTTGTAAATGGATTACAGGAAAAAATAAACAACGTATTTTACCTCCAAATGGTTTAATTTTTAGGCCAAACAATAAGACGACATTACTCAGTAATGGGTTGAAAACATCCAAGGTAATATCAATACAGAAATACTGACTAGATGGAACTGACTCCTTACTGACACTCGAATTTTGGAGCGACATGAAGAATGAGGCGTCAGTTCTCATTTTCCGATCTGATTGCCTTAGTTCCTCCTGGGGACGGGGGCTGTGGCGTATTCTGGGGGTATCCTGGGGATATGCTGGTGGCTGGGGGTATCTTGGGGGTATCCTGGATGCTGGGATCCTGGGGGTATCCTGGGAGTCACACGAGGAGGAGGTTCAGGGGAAATTTCTGAGATGGAAACTTTTCTTTGCACTTTTAAGAGCAAAGGATGCGGCGAAAGGAATATAAATGAGGGGGAGACGTTACTTACCTGAAACAAGAAATTTGGAGGAAGTTTAGGATAAGACAAAGTCGTCTTAATTTTTATATAACTTTTAACCGAGTGCTAGTGTGCATATATTTTTTAGAAATACCCCATCGAAAAAATAAATATAATTTTCTTGCAATGAGATTTACTGTAACGAATTAGTCTAATATTGTTTTACCAATGCCATATGTTTAAATCGAATGTAACACTTCATTTCAAGTTCAAACTTGCAACGAATGTTTTTTATATTGAAAAGGTTGTTATAAGTCCCTTTTAGAGTCCATCAATGAGAGATCTGTTTTGATGTTGTTACTGTTCTTAAGATATTTTATTTTAATTGTTCATTACTTCTCATATAGTTTAGTTATTTTCTTATTTTGATATTAATAATAATAATAATAATAATAATAATATAATAATAATAATAATAATAATAATAGTTAATCAATAATTACCCATTATGTATGTAACTAGAAATATTATCGCAAAGTTAATAGTTATCATTTAATTGCAATATCTGGCATCGAGTAAGCAATGCTCTCTATTAAAGTATTTCTAAAGGATATGTCTTATTACGTAAACCAGAATATTGATAATAACGTTTTCTTTGAAAAACGCAAATCATAAGTGGTATTAGACGAAAGAAAACGGAAATGCTAAAGTTTTTAGGTCCTTGTGATATTCAGTATTATTATTAAACTAAACTTGCTTCTAACACTCGATCTCGGTTTCTCTAAAAGTTCTCAAATATCCGGTGTTGAATTTTAGCTACGTCAAGCTTAACCTTCATGCATAATTTACACGTGATTATATTAAAGTCTAAAGTTTAAAGTCCGCTCATGAATGGCAGAGGCACGGGACAGTGACATTGCCCCATTAAGCACGACAATGGTTTAGAGACTGACCATATATACCGTACATATGATCAGCATCCAAGCCCCCTCTCCACCCAAGCTAGGACCAAGGAGGGCCAGGCCATGGCTGCTGATGACTCAGCAGATAGACCTATAGTCTCCCCCAATCCCCCCATCCTTAGCCCACAAAGATGGTGAGGTTGCAGTGACCTAAGGAACTAACGAGTTTAAGCGGGACTCGAACCCCAGTCTGGCGTTTACCAGTCAGAGACGTTGACACATCGGCCACCACAACGAATCAACAGCTATGAAACGTTAATTGCAGAACTTTATGAAGTAGGAGATGATGAATGGAGAAGTATTGCATTAAAAGCTAAAGATAGAGACGACTGGCAAAATCTAACCGAGTCCCTTTGCGTCAATAGCCGTGGGAAGAGACGATTAACAAGTTGCGGTATGCTTATTAATTTCTAACTCAAAATAGATAAATCCTTGCACACTAATGATAACAATTTACTTGCATTGAGATTATTCGTTAATAGTTACAGCTGCTGAACTTCCTGATATATCCGGAGTGATATTGCTTCATTCAAGAACATAAAGGAATTATTTGATCTAAATTGATGAAAGGATTTTATTAGTTATGAAAGCTGCATTTTAGTTTTAAGTATTATTCAGCAGTTAACTGATACTCTTACTTTTTTACTTACATAAACTAAAACCTAGATATATATGTCCACTGTAGGCTCTAGAGCAGTGATTCCCAAACTTTTTTCCGACATTTCCCCCCTGCACCCAATTCAATCATCCAGATTTCCCCCCTTCATGTGTATGAGGGAAAGAGTAGTTAAAATATATACGAGACTATTTACTGATTTATTTTTCAAATGTGCAAATATACTGATAAACATAATTACAGAGTAAATTGGATAGAGAGCATGACACCCCAATTCTCCCCTTGAATATCATGTCAGTGAGAACTGAAATGAACATCTCACAATTGAATGGCTAATAACAAATTGGCGCACGTGTTATGTCATTTTCCGCTTGTTTTAGTTAGTAGGGAGTGTAATTATTTCCCCCCTGGAAGCTTCAAATTTATATGCAGCCACGAGACAATACAATACGCGCCCACTAGACATCTGAAAGACTGAAGATATTAAGGCTTTCATGAGGAAACTGCACATTTTCTTGTCCTCTAGGTGCTTTTATATTGTGGACCTGACAGTAAACGAACAGTATGATGTGTGAAATGCTGAATGCCTTGGAATGCATACGATAACATTAAAGTGAAGTTCCTGTAGAGAGTAGGATCCCCTTACTGAATGGACCAGGAAAGCAGTCCTCAAAGTAAAGTAAAGTAAGATGCTTCTTTAAGCTTCTTTAAAATATTATACCTTATCCTCTTAATCCTTGTGTTTATTTTTGTATTTCTGTTTCATTTTCGGTTTTTCACTTCTCCAACTGGATATGTATGTACCCATTTACGACCTTCAACGAAATCTCGACGTCGGGTAGTTCTATGAATAGGTTCATCAAACGCCGTCTGAGAAAGACCATGTCTCAAGCAGGAAATTGAAATTACAGTTGATTATATTAACTCGTGTTGCGATGATTTCCCTTGATGGGAGATTGATTCCGTAATGGAAGAAAAATTTTTTCAGTAGCAATTTGTTTATCTTCTTTTGCTTACTTATCTATTTGTGTTTCTGCTAGATTCTTCTGTTGTGCTTTCTTATCTGTTCGTGTTTCTGATAGATATTCTTGTTTTGTTTACTTCTCTATTTGTGTTTCTGCTAGATTCACTAGTTGTCAGTTATAGTTAAAACTTCCACGGCATTATTCGCGTTTAACATCTGCAGAGAAGGCCCTTTAGTAGCTTTTCCAATCATTCACAGACTATGCCTTTCACTTTTTTTTCTTTTTTTTCTTTTTTTTTAACACAAACTCTTGTCTTTCATGGATATTGATAAGTAAAAGGTAAACGTGTTGGGTTTCAGTATCATCAGAATAAATCCTCATCAGAACATCAGCCGGGCAAGCCCAGCCTCCCGATGTGGTTTCAAAACACAAGAGTATCCTCCCCAGTAAACAGCTTAAAGTCACTATCCGGGCCGGGATCGGTCTGCTGCCATTCGAATGCTAGGTGAATACGTTACCACTCTACTAGCCAGGAGGCCCTTCTCATCCACTAACATACTCTTCTATGCCTTCCTCACATCTTACTTAGGAGTATTGCTAAATTTATTTTTCTGCTCTTTTCACCAACACGCCATCTCACATTCTTTTAATATGATTGAGCGGCCTGAAAATCATCTTATCCCTCTTTTCATCCATGCTAAATTTCTCATAACTTTTAATTTTCTAGATTTGTCTCACTGTCTCAGGTCTTCTCCGGTTGCACACATTATGTTAATCGTTCTTTTCTGCTATTCAACCTATTTTGTGAGTTTCTCATAACTTTTAATTTTCTAGCTCACTGTCTCAGGTCTTCTCCGGTTGCACACATTATGTTAATCGTTCTTTTCTGCTATTCAACCTATTTTGTAAGTTATCTTTCTAGCTTTGCCTCTTCTGTGACTTACTTTTTCAGTCACCTACCTCGTGCAAATACAAGTATGACTGTAAACATTCATTGAGAAGTGACAGTGATACTTCATAGCTGTTTTTATACAAAATAAATTTATGTTTAGGTCTTATTCCAGCCTTCGAATTCTCATTGGGTGGGAAAGCCGAGGCCGAAAGTAGTAGCTGGGTTTGGTTAGAAGGATGTGTTCGCTGGCAATGGCACTTGCAAGGTCTTACATATCTTATCCGCCTGGCTCCTCTAATTGATTTTTTTTATCTAAATACAAAACTTTTTAACAATTGATTCATGTGATGCTAGTTCAATTAATGTGATAAAGTTAATATATATATATATATATATATATATATATATATATATATTTCCAAGTTCACAACTACTTATCAAGTATCCTTCGCTATCAAATATTAAATGACGAAACATTTCTCCATTAGCAGATTAAACTCGACAACAGTGAAAACTGCAAATAGTGACGATATCACCATTTTCAACAATAACACCAAGCATTTCCAGGTGACTTTGGAGTGTAAACACACCATCAAGCAATCATTGAAGAAATGCAAATGACAGGGGTGGATGCAAACACGCCTTCCTCAACAAACAAGACGGGACCGAGAAATCAACATCATCAGATTAGACTCGGCACCTCTGACAACGTGACCAGCTGTGCTGAGAATTGGACCTCTCCAAATAGCCCTCACAAACAGGGTTTAAACTTCTAAGGTAATCACCTTAGTTTGAGGTAATTTCCATGGTTTCAAAGTAATTCTAAGGTAATTTCTGTTCAACTAGCTTAACATTTAAGGAAATTGGAAAAGATTTTAAGGTAATGTAAGGTAAAAAGCAGCAGCATTTAAGCTACTGTCCACATGGCACATACCCGAGTTTAAACCCTGCTCACAATCATCCTTCCTTGCAAATACCAAAAGAAATCTTGAAGAAAATACCAGTGATTCTTTTTTAAATCTGTAATCTATTCTCTTCCTAAGGGGACAGACAATTTCCTGTGTGTTTTTTTTTTTTTTTTTTTGCTGAATTCCAATTCTGGGCTGATTGTGAAGTCGAAAGGTTTATTTCCTATTTTTTGGGGTCAATATTTTGTGGATTTGATATTAGATTGAGGTTGAGAACAAAAACCTAAAATAGATAGGGATTTGCTCTTTTGAAAGCAGAAGATAGTAAAGGTACTTAAAGAAGGGCATTCATCAATAAGTGCAATATGGCTGATGTTGCCCAGTCATCAGAAACTCGTGTGTCAACCGAGTGTGACCAATCTTCAGGGCATCATGCTATACCTCCAAGAAGATATAACATTCGTTATTTCTCTCATCTTATTTCCAGCTGAGTTATCCCATTGCTGTTGCCAATTATTATAAACAGTAATTGTTAATGCTGTTTACTAGGGAGGCCACTGCTGTAGTTGGGTACTTCAGTAGGGGGAGGGTTAGGTTTGCCCAGCTGACTTTGTGCTGAGCATCTGATTTGATGAAACAGGAACTGAAACTAGACTCCTTTAACGTTTTTTTTTTTTTTTTTTTTTTTTTTTTTTTTTTTTTTTTTTTTTTTTTTTGATGCACGGTTGATTCCTTAAGTTTGAAAAAAATATTAAATTTTACCAGAATATGTTCAAAAGAAAATGTCTTAAATCCTAGTTATGGACGTAGGCACGTGACAATTATAATGTAAAATGGGAGTGACATCAATTTATTTATTTTCATTTCTGCATTGTAATGAACTGTTAAAAAAATAAAAGTAATTTTAATCTGAAAATCTCCGTAAAAATTTTGTGTTTTCAACCGTATTTCAGTAAAATACAGGCGATCGTAATTTTACTTTACGTTGTTATCTTTTACGGGTTGGTTAACTTAATATCAATATCTTAAGTCAGTATATCCGTTTTTAAAACGGTAAAAACCTTGGAATAAATGTTGCCAGGCATTTACCAGTCTTTATAAATGCAAATTTTAGCAGTGTGGTTTAGATTCAAAATGCCTGTAATTTCTTTTTAACTATACGTAGTACTAAACACCAATACACGGACATTCGTGATTCTTATAACTATATGAATTTCTGTATAAGTTTTTTCATTGAGCAAATATTAACAATTGTAAAATTTCGAATTGTTATTTCTTCACTGTACCTTGCCTCTGCCATTCACAAACGGCCTCTAAACTAATTAACACCCCCCCCCCAGAAAAAAAAAAAAAAATTCTTAAGAACTATGAGTTCCAGATGGATAAATTTACACTCCCCATATGCATATGGACCAGAAATTATTTTGCATATCCACTCGTTTTGAGAACTTAATTTTTCCACGGAAATCCTTGTCATCTTTTGTTATTATTATTATTATTATTATTATTATTATTAATTGCTAAGCTACAACCCTAGTTTGAAAAGCAGGATGCTATAAGCCCATGGGACCCAACAGGGAAAATAGTCCAGTGAGGAAAGGAAAAAAGGAAAATTAGAATATCTTAAGGACAGTAACAACATTAAGATAAATATATCGTATATATACTATAAATCCTTTAACAAAACAAGTGGAAGAGAAATTAAATAGAATATTTTGCCCGAGTATACCCTTAAGCTAGAGAACTCTAACCCAAGACAGTGGAAGACCATGGTACAGAGGCTATGGCACTATCCAAGACTAGATAACAATGGTTTGATTTTGGAGAAAGCTGCTTACCATAGCTAAAGTCTCTTCTACCCTTACGAAGAGGAAAGTAGCCACTGAACAATTACAGTGCAGTAGTTAACCCCTTTAGTGAAGAAATTTTTTTTAGTAATCTCAGTGTTGTCAGGTGTATGAGGACAGAGGAATCTGTGAAGAATAGGCCAGACTATTCGGCGTATATGTAGGCAAAGGGAAAGAACAGTAACCAGAGAGAAGGATCCAATATAGTACTGTCTGGTCAGTCAAAGGATCCCAAAACTCTCTAGCGGTAGTATTTCAACGGGTAGCTGGTGCCCTGGCCAACCTACTACTGGTCAAGCTACAACCCTATTTGGAAAAGCAAGATACTATAAGCCCATGGCTCCAGCTGAGGAAAGGAAACAAGGAAATAAATTAACGATATTAGAAGTAATACAAAAAAATCGGAATCTCCAGACTCCAGAGGTTATCTGTTGGCGCCGTGGCCAGCTTAGATTTAAGCAGGACAATGGATTTGTTTTTTAAGTATATCAGTTTATTTTAATTTTCTACACACTCACACAGACATGCTGTATATATATATATATATATGTATATATATATATATATATATATATATATATATATATATATATATATATATATATATATATTATGTATATATATACTCACACTTAAACATACAGTACATGAACATAGAGTAAGTTCCTATATTTTAAAGACTGTAAAACAAAATGCAGGTGACGAATAATGTTTCATAATCCTTGTAATTATCATTACAATAAAGTTGATATTTAAGAAAAAATTAACGTTTTACAAATCTCTCTCTCTCTCTCTCTCTCTCTCTCTCTCTCTCTCTCTCTCTCTCTCTCTCTCTCTAACACCCCACCGCAGTAAACCTTTTAATACTCCCTCTCTATCTCCCTTTTAACATTCCTTTCTCAAAGTCTCCTCTGAGGACACAGGAACGCTCTCGTAATGGAAATCTTAATTCTTCCTTGATCCAGACACCTCATGGAGGAGGAGCACGAGGGAGAGATGGAACAGGAGGACGTTGAAGAGGTATGGGAAGATAAGGAAAGGGGAAAGAGGAAGAGGTATAGGAAGAGAAGGAGCAAAGGAGAGAGGGAGAGGTATAGCAAGAGAATGAACACGGGTGGGGAGAGGACGAGGTATACAGGGGGAAATTGAAGAGGTATAGGAAGAGAAGGAACAGATGGAAGATGGAGAGGTATGGGAAGAGAAGGAACGGAGGGAAGAGGATGAGGTATGGGAAGAGAAGGAACAGGGTGACAATGAAGAAGTATAGGAAAAGAAAGACTCGGGACGAAGAGGATGATGTACACGAAGAGAAGGAGCAAGGGGAAGAGGAAGGGGTATAGGAAGAAAAGGAACAGTATGATGTTGAAGCAGTATAGAAAGAGAACCACCCGGGACGAAGAGGAAGAGGTATAGGAAGAGAAGGAACCGGGGAAAGAGGAAGAGGTATAAGAAGAGAAAGTAGGAATCACAGGAGGAGGTATAAGGAGAATGATATTCTTCCTTGAATGTAGTATCCCTGACGGAACACTCTCTTCAGAGAGGCCGACTCGTTCCATCATACGTAATCACCGATGGCGTCTCTAAATGGGACTTATTAATAACAACTCCCGGACTGTTCATCACGGGTTTCGGGGAATTACCCGCAGATGAATAAGGGACATCGCCTCTCCGTATTTTAAGGGATGGTGGTGCCAAATGTCCAAATGGCATTACGGGCAAGGTTCCGATTAGTGCGATCTTGGTCTTTAAATATGCTGCTGAATAGTTGGCGCTGAAATAGGGTTGTTAAGCGGGCCAGGCGTTCTGGCTCTAATGATGTTGAATTCATGTAGAAATGAAGCCCGCTTCTTTATGAAAGAGTTCTTCGTTAAGGCAAAATACTCCTAATGGCGAGGAATTCATCGGTTTATTCACTAGAAGATAATGGCAGTGAAGTCGTGATCTACGTTTTTCAGTCTTTTTATTTCAAAGGAATCAACTCCAGGACATGATGAATGTCGCCTACTGACTTCGTTATGGAATATGAATGCCTTTTTTGCAGGTGGTGATTATGAATGGGTTGTGAAGGTCTGATCACTCATATTTTTTTCCGCTGCGAATTTTATTCCAGAAAACATTTTTAGCATACCTGGATACCTTCCTCCTCGTACAAAATCCAGTTTTGAGTGCAAAGGCAAAGTCTTCAATAGTGCCTGACATTCGCCAATGGCCTCTGAAGTCATCATCCTTGGATAATATACACAATTCCATTTTTCCTATGATAGAATTGTTCCTAGAATTAATAGTGAAATCCCTACTGTGGCAAAGGAGAAGCATATACCCATCCAAAATAGAGATGGATCTGTTATGAAAACAAAAAGATGAAGAAAGGCAATGTTTTACTGAACACTTAAGTGTGGTCATATAAAGGAGATATGAAGGGAAGAATTTCAATGATATACCTGAAGCTGAGGAAGACCTTGATGTGCCCATGAATGAATTTAGTGAGTTTGAAGTCGAAGCTATCATTAAAAGACTCAGATGGAAAGTCCCTGGAAAAGTTGGACTAACTGTTGAGATGATATTGGCTGAAAATGAAGTGACTTCCAGAATACTTACAAGATTATTTTGTAGAATGCTTAATGAAGAGGCAAAACTTGATGAATGGGAGCTAGGAGTGTTGATGAAAATGGCAAAAAAAAGAGAGATCTGACTGATTGAAATAATTGCAGAGGCATCAAACCTACGTCAGTTGTCATGGAAATTTATAGCATGCTCATTCTAAAGGGACTAGAGAGAAAGATTGATGAAAAGCTGATAAATGAACAAGTAGGATTTAGAAAAGGTAGAAGTTGTGCTGACCAAATTATATTTTAAGACATGTTGTAGAGCAGTGTGTTGAATAAAATATTCCACTTTTGATGGCATTTGTGGACTAAGAAAAAGTCTTTAATAGCGTACAGCAACCAATTTTGTGTAGAGTCCTGCATTATTATGGAGTTCCTCTTTACTATGTAAATTAAAACAAGTCTGTTCATGAGTATGGCAAGTGCAAATTTTATGTTAGTGGAATCCTATCAAATAAATCCACTGAACAATGGAGTACTCAAAGGGAATGTGTTGTCACTTATGTTGTTTATCCTCCTCATGGATTTTGTAATGCATAGAACGGTTGGGGAGGGTGAGGAAGGATTGGACTGGAATGGTAACAGGAAATTATTTGACCTAGACTCTAGGTCAATTAATTTTGGTGTCAGCATACTCAAGGACCTAGAGTATGCTGATGACGCTGTACTTATTAACAGAACACCAAAGGACCTGCAAAGCCTGCTTACCAGAATGCATGAAATATCACATGAGGTTGGGCTCAAGATTAATAAAAGAAAGAGATGATGAAGACGGAATATGTAATGGAAAATGAAACATCAGTGGAAAGATAAAAGATTAATTAGGTGAAATCATTTAAATATATAGGAACAAGGTCTCTAATACAGGATCTCTAGAATTTGAGTTCAATGAAAGATTAAAAAAAAATCAAACAAAGGTTAGGTTGAGTAAAATTTTAAAATCAAATCACGTGAAATTACCCATGAAATTCAAGCTATATATAAAATTCAGGCTATATATCAGGTTATCGAGATCGGTGTTACTGTATGGACATGGGTCGTGGTTTAACAATGAAACTATATCCAACAGATTTGGTATATTTAAGAACAAAGTCCTCAGAAGAATATTGGGAGTTGAATGACAGGACAAGATTAGAAATGAAACTGTAATAGAGATTACTTGAGTACCATATGTGGATGAGATCATGATGAGGGATATATGGAAAGGGTTTAGGCATGCTCTTCGCACTCCTCAAGGGTGATTAGTTCACCAAATTAGAAGAGTTTGAAGACCCAGGCCTACATGGCTGAGGACTATGAAACGTAAAGTAGGAGATGGTGAATGGAGAAGTAATGATTTAAAAGCTCAAGATAGAGCCGACTGGAGGGATCTAACCGAGGTCCTTTGCGTTAATAGGGGTGGGAGGAGATGATGATGGTACATCCATATAGCACATACACTTTAATTTTTAGATTTTATCAGTGGGTGGTACCCACTTGAAAGGGATATTCCTCAGTGGATTGATACACTTTCGAGTTGGCTATGTTAAATTGCAATTAGGATCCATACGTACAGGGGTTGATATCTGCTGAGCTTAATATCCACCATATTCTTTGTTAGGTGTAGGGTATCACAAGGAGTTCACGATTAAGTTACTCTTTAAGGCTTAAGCTCTTTATTATTTTATTAGCTTTTCTATTAACCTGCCATGGTGTTCACGTTACATTCCATTTTATTCCATATTGCATGTTTTTTTTTTCTTGAGAAATTAAAGCTATTAGTTATCTCATGACACATTCTAAAATTTTTAATTTCTATTTATGGTTGCAGAGGAAGTGGAATCAGGTTGACGTTGTGCATGGTGGAATTGTAAAGCATATCTCCAGCCCTTTAATTTCTTCTAATGAAGTTACCTTTGAATGTAATAATAATTTATATGAAACTTGCCTATACCTCTTAGCTATTTCAAAATTGAATCAGATGTCGTTTTTATAATACCCACCTTTTGTATATAAAAAATCTAGTTTTTAAGTAAACCTCTCCCATGCGCAGTTTAACGCCTTTTCACTTTTCCATATCACATCAAGTTATTGGGAACAGAAGTCAGAAAGCAGAAAAAAAACTGATGTGGTGGCCGATGTGGTAAAGTTCCTGAGTGGTGAACGCCAGACTGTGGTTCGAATCCCACCCAAACTCGTTAGTTCCTTTGGTCGTTGCAACCTCGCCATCCTTGTGAGCTAAGGATGGTGGATTTGGGAGAGCCTATAGGTCTATCTGCTGAATGATGAGTAGCCATTGCCTGACCCTCCATGATGATACTTTGGTAGGAGAGGGGGCTTGGATGCTAATCATATGTTTATATGGTCAGTCTCTAGGGCATTGTCCTGCTTGCTAGAGCAATGTCACTGTCCTATGCCTCTGCCATTCATGAACGAAGTGTAGAGGTGTGTAAAGAAGTGTAACGTCTACGGAGACATGTCATTTAAGAACAAGGAAACTACCTTATGTTACCAACATCTAGCTTTGATTATCATTCACCCATCCGAGTTCTGACCACTGACAGCATCAATTACACTGATGTGAATACTTGCCGTAAAGGGAATTTCACAGTGGGAAAATGTCTATAAATTCAAGTTTCTCTATTACTATTATTATTACAAGCTAAGCTAAAACACCAATTGGGAATGCAGGATGCTATTAGCCCAAGGGTTCCAACAGGGAAAAATAACCCTGCGAGGAAAAGAAATAAATAAACAGATAAGCTATATGAAAAGTAATAAACAAGTAGAATAAAATGTTTTAAGAACAGTAAAAACAATAAAACCGATCTTTGATATATAATCTATAAAAAGAGATTTATGTCAGCCTGTTCAACATAAAAAACATTTGCTGCAAGTTTGAACTTACTGATGTTCCACCGATTCAACTACCCGATTAGGAAGATCATTCCATAACCTGATCAGAGCTATGTAATATTGAACCTCATGAGTGAGAAGGAATGACAATTAGATTCAACTATGTAACTGTTATGAAGATCGAACAAAGCGAAATTCATAAATCAATTCAAGGATAACTAAATCGATAGATATATTGAGAGAGGTATTATACACAGTGTAACAGCCGACGAGTATGTAAATTTTCCAGAAAAAAATAGACTTTCATGGAGGTATTACAAAGGATTACTCGAACCATTCTACTGAAAAGGCATGAAGTAGAGAAACAAACATGAAATTCCGTACCAATCCATTGCCATCCAAAATTCTTTCTCTATTCCATTTGGAAGCGAAAGGTTTTAATGAACACTGGCTGGCAACCGTTAATGGCCGTGGTTAACCACCATTTCATGGGCACACTATGAAAAAGGAAACTATATTTCAAAGTTATGCTAGTGCAGGGGGATACACACGTGTAAGTTATATAGGCTATGAATATATATATATATATATATATATATATATATATATATATATATATATATATATATATATATATATATATATATATATATATATCTTTTGGGGGCCTATTTATGTAGCATAACGGCAATATTTGTTATATTAAGCATTTTTCCGCCCTTTTTAATTGGCAAAATAACTGACAAATCTAGTCCTCTAAGAAACAAGTCATTAAAATCCTTGAAACAATTCACAATCTCTTAAAAAAATGACGGTGTAGTCAACTCCGGCGACTGTTTTCCTATACTTAATTAAGCATTACTATTATCCTCGAGGCTTGTGATAAACGACCTAAATAGGTTGGTACCTGGCAGCACATTGCCTCTGTTATGACATGATAAATGACTTGCCAGTACTGTACTTATTTTCCTATCTGGATTTTAGGATGTGGAAAACTGAGCAAGGGAAAGTAAACTGTACCAAATGGAGTGGTGATGGCGGTCTTGAGGATGTCTTCTGGGTTCATAGGCACCTGATAATACCCCTTCAGGAGGTCGAGCGTAGAGAAAACCTTCGCTTTGTGCAGGTAGGAGGTCACGTCGTCAATGTTTGGGAGGGGGTAGTGATCCGGTTCTGTTTGCATGTTCAGGCGCCTGTAATCCCCGCACGGACAGAGGGAGCCATCTTTCTTCTGAACGATGTGTAAGGGTGACGACCATGGGCTGGAGACCTTTTGGCAAAGGCCCATTTCCTCCATTTCGGCTGCCAATTGTTGCGGTGCCAGACGTCTGAATTTTGTGAAGACTGGGGGTCATGTCGTCTTGATATGGTGATAAATACTGTGCTTGGCAGGAACCATGGGCGTTTGGCGAAGTTCTGGACGGATAATTTCCGGGTACGACGTGAGGAGGTGGGCGTAGGCATCCGTGGGTGCGCTGATGTGGAGAGCGAGGTTAAAGGGGGCGGGTTGAAGAGGTATCGACAAGTACGAGACTGCGTTGACCAATCGTCGGTGGGCGACATCGACCAGAAGGTGGAAATAAGAGAGGAAATCCGCACCGAGGATTGACAATGTGACGTCAGCAACGTGAAACTTCCAATTAGATTTACCGTTTCCGATCGATAATGTGAGGTTCTCGTAGCCGTAGGTGGGTATCGCAGATCCGTTGGCAGCTACCAAGCGGACGTCGCAGACGTAGACAGTCTACGTCGTGTCCTGAAGAGTTCCCTTGGCAAAAAAACGCACCCATGTCTACCAAAAATCGCACGCCCGTTCCTGCATCATGTAAAAAGATAAGATTAGAAACACGGGAGGCCACCGCCACGAGCGATGGCCTACTTACACGTTTTTTGGCCACTGACAATTCTTGACACATTTCTTAGCCGCTGCCCCGAACCTGAAGTGGTAGTAGCAAAACTGCGGTGGATGGGAGGTAGTAAGTGGATGTAGAAGTCGTTGGTTGGGGCACGAGCGATTGGTGGGTGGTGGGCGGCTTTGTCGCCGCTTCGGCACGTCACAGGGTAGGCGTGTATGTCCTATGGCATTCACGTCAGCTTCGGTTGACATTGAATAGGCATCCTCTTTGTCAGGGGTTGAGGTGTTGATGGAGGTCTTGAAGTGGCTGTCCATAAGGGCGTCGGCTTTGGTCATCAAGTCCTTTATGGGTAAACTATCGACATCGGGTATGGCAGCACGTATAGGTCCGGGTAAACGGCGTATCCAAAGGGCACGAAGTAGGTTCACCTCATGGGGAGAGCCGTCTGCGGCAGGTTGCAGGCGAGCGATACTGGTCATTTCCCTGATTGAGAGCAAAGCCCTTAGGTCCCCCAACGGTTGTTGTGAGAGCTGAAAAAGCTTTGCTATACGGGCGGCTGGCAACGGCGAGTACTGCTGCAGAAGGTATGTTTTGAGGGCGTCATACGCTATTGGGGTGTCTCCTTATTCACAAAGCCAGTCGGATATTTCCGGAAGGTGTCACCGGGTATCACCGCGAGAACATAATCTGCTTTGGTGGTTGAGCGAGTCATGCCCTTGATGCGAAACTGGACTTCTGCGTGCTGAAACAAAGCAAACACCTCTCCGCTGGCGAACGATGAAAGTTTCAATGGGGCAGCCACAGCACCAACTTCCGTAGAGTCCGCCATAGTACCAACGATGGAGGGGCGAGGGGTGGTGGAAGGCGGGAGAAGCGAGTCGACTTCCGTGGTCACCAATGTGACGGGCTGAGACAAGATTGCGACTTAAAGACAGTATGAAAGCAACTGAGTAAGTTTATTATAGAACACTCTCCTTTATATACAAAAGCTCAAAGCAACAAGAAATTTCATGTTAAAAAAACAGACACTGTTACTTTTTAGTGCGAGGGAAGAGTGAAGATACAAGCATAATATATACACAAAATGAACTATGTACGATCGTGCGACACACGGTTGGTACAACTGTTCACAAT
>NW_027170128.1:105000-117500 GCF_036898095.1 Palaemon carinicauda | reverse complement strand
AATAGCTTACACATTCTGAAAAGCCCCGTTTTTCCTTGAATTATGGAGCTATTACGATAGTGGCGAAATATTAGAAAATAAAATTTATTTTATATAACTGCTTAGAACCAGCGTAAAAAACCTTAGATTTTTAACAAATAAATACCCTCAAATGTATAAAATTTAAATGTAGTTTTATTTACAACTAGTTAACACAACCCGTCAAAAATGACCGCTAATTATTCAAGTACACAAGCACACACAGATTCGATCCTTCATACACCATACTTCATTCCTAACTACAGCATACTAGTTTGGGCAGTGTGTGGAATATATATATATATATATATATATATATATATATATATATATATATATATATATATATATATATATATATATATATATGTATATATATATGTACACACACACACATATATATATGTACATATATATATATATATATATATATATATATATATATATATATATATATATATATATATATATATATATATGTATATATATATATATATATATATATGTATATATATATATATATATATATATATATATATATATGTGTGTGTGTGTGTGTGTGTGTGTGTTTGTATGCGTGTGTGTGTGGAAAACATAGTCGGAGGGAGATGTTAAATATGTGGACTATTAAGAACTGTTGTAATTAGTGTGATATAAACATGTAAAAAGAAACGTTGCTTATCTTGAAACAAAGACAACGTTTCTATTGCAGTTATTGTCCCTGTTCTCTAGTAACCGAACAACATTTTGTTTTTGTTCACAATCTTCCATAATATCCTTTGAAAGCCATTAGTATCATCATCATCATCATTATCATCATCATCATCATATCATGACATATAATTATTCATTATCATCATCACTCTCACAAGAATACCAAGCTGTGTCCATTAGAAATAGGCAGTATTACAAAGAGTAAACTTACTTTAACTCAACACCATTAACCACAATGGTGTAGTTATTTCTGACACAACTAGCAGTATTGAAGTGTAGTTAATCGTTTATTATTATTATTATTATTATTATTATTATTATTATTATTATTATTATTATTATTATTGAAAGTGATTGCTGCCTCAGTGGCGTTAATTTTATAATGAACTTTTTCTATTGTTCTTATTATCTTTTTCTCTTCATTTGAACAATCCGCCAGTAACTGGGAAAGGGACATATCAATAGGAAGGTGATGAAGACCATATCATTCACAATTTGTCTTTAATATATCACAACACATTGTAAAAGTACAGATAATATGTACAAAGTATAAAACACTATCACAATGTTAGTGCACACAAAGTAATGGTCACTTTTGTACAAAAATTATGAATTACGTGGAGTTAAGTTTAACACATCCTTCGACTCAACCGGTTTCGAGCAGTGAGAAGGTTTTCTGCTCATTGTCAAGAGTGAACTGAAATGCAGGTGTTGTTTTGATGGCTTATATACGGAGTCCTGCTTCGACATTCCATCTTCAGTGGTCAAGAACCACCCTAGGGTGGAGACCATTAATCCTAGGAGGGAGTGGCCTCTGCCTCGCCGGGATGTTTGGTGGGATTATTGACTCTGGTTCTGTCAGGAGATAATCCATGTTTTGACCTTCGGCTATATCAGTCCTGTCATAGTTGTTATTGCCTGGACTATTGTTGGTGGTGGACCTTATACATGTTGGCAATAAGGTCCCTTCTTGCGTGGTGTTGAGGTTAGGTCTTTGTTGTTGAATAAAAAGAGCTTCCATTATCCGGAGACGTCTGCTGTCAGGGACACGGCCGATGATGGTTACATTTTTCACTATATGCTCCCTTGTTGTCTTGAAATTATGTTTTTGGAGGCAATACATCTTTATTGCACCCTGTTGCACATGGCAAGATAATCTCTTAGAAAGACGCATCGTCGTCATCCCGATGTAGGTGCCAGGACATTCCTGGACAGGGCATTTATACCGGTACACTACGTTCGTCTTCTTCAAGTCATCTTGCATGGCAGGGGCAGGGTTGTTTTTCATTATCAAGCCTAAGCAAAGTGGAGTGGGATCGTAACAAAGGAGATGAGAGATGCTGCCAAGGCTCTTAGATTGCAAGAAGGCATCACTGTACACCGTGCAGATAAAACTGCCGCCTTCGTTCTCATAAATACAGAGGAGTACCATGAAAAACTAGATCGAATTTAGGCTGATACCTCAAAATTTGAACGATTGTCCCGCAACCCCACTGAGGATATCAAGAGGGAAGCAAACAGCATTATACAAACCATTAATGCTGCCACCAACGCCGTCCATTTGCCACCTATTTCAAGTGATTTTGGGCTTGGCTACTTATACGGAAACGTAAAAATGCGCAAGCAAGGGAACCCTCTCCGACCTATTATCAGCCAGTGCCCTGCCCCTACATACCAGCTTGCTAAGAGACTGAACACCTTGCTCACACCCTATACACCCAATATATATTGTGTGATATCATCAGCGGAATTCCTAGAAAAACTGAGAAATTCCACAAGTGACGGAGTTATTGCCTCCATGGATGTCGAGTCCTTATTTACTAACGTTCTCGTGAATGAAACAATAAACTTCATTATGGACAGAGTTTATAGGGATACAACTACACCCACTCTCAACATCCCCGAGGCCTCTCTCCGTGCACTATTAGAAATATGCACCAAGAAAGCCCCTTTCACTACCCCTAAGGGCCATATATATATTCAGAAAGATGGAGTCGCTATGGGGTCCCTTTTAGGCGTCCTCTTTGCCAATTTTGATATGGGAGTAGTCGAGGAGAGAGTTTTTCGAAAAATCAGAAAACCAGACCTCTATGTGCGCTACATTGACGATACTTTCATAAAAACGGCCAATCAGGAGAGCATAGAAGAACTTCGCCGAATTTTCGAGGAATGCAGCTCGCTCAGGTTCACCCTAGAGCACAGCCTCCAAAGACGTCTCCCCTTCGTTGATGTCCTTGTAGAAACAAGCAATAATAGCTTTGATACCTCGGTTTACGTAAAACCAGCAAATCTTAGCCTATGTCTGAATGGTGACAGCGAGTGCCCTAGCCGGTATAAAACTGCCACCATTAAGGCTTTTATTCAGAGACCCATTTCTCACTGTTCTTCGTGGAGAGGCACCCACGAGGAACTTGACAGAATTACTAAAATTCTGGTGAATAATGGCTTCACCAATAAGGACGTTAATCGGCAAATCAAAAAAGAAATCGAGAAATGGTACCAGAATGAAGACCCTGGTGATACCTAGACACCAGCAAAAATAAATCTATACTATAAAGGCATTATGAGCGTAAACTACAAAGAAGAAGAAAAGACTATGAAAAATATAATAAAAAACAACGTTTTTGCCACGGCAGAGGATACTGAAATCAACCTCATAATTTATTACCAATCAGCAAAAACACGAGACTTGATAATGAAAAACAATCCTGCCCCTGCCATGCAAGATGACTTGAAGAAGACGAACGTAGTGTACCGATATAAATGCCCTGTCCAGGAATGTCCTGGCACCTACATCAGGATGACGACGATGCGTCTTTCTAAGAGATTATCTTGCCACGTGCAACAGGGTGCAATAAAAATGTATTGCCTCCAAAAACATAATTTCAAGACAACAAGGGAGCATATAGTGAAAAATGTAACCATCATCGGCCGTGCCCCTGACAGCAGACGTCTCCGGATAATGGAAGCTCTTTTTATTCAACAACAAAGACCTAACCTCAACACCACGCAAGAAGGGACCTTATTGCCAACATGTATAAGGTCCACCACCAACAATAGTCCAGGCAATAACAACTATGACAGGACTGATATAGCCGAAGGTCAAAACATGGATTATCTCCTGACAGAACCAGAGTCAATAATCCCACCAAACATCCCGGCGAGGCAGAGGCCACTCCCTCCTAGGATTAATGGTCTCCACCCTAGGGTGGTTCTTGACCACTGAAGATGGAATGTCGAAGCAGGACTCCGTATATAAGCCATCAAAACAACACCTGCATTTCAGTTCACTCTTGACAATGGGCAGAAAACCTTCTCACTGCTCGAAACCGGTTGAGTCGAAGGATGTGTTAAACTTAACTCCACGTAATTTATAATTTTTGTACAAAAGTGACCATTACTTTGTGTGTACTAACATTGTGATAGTGTTTTATACTTTGTACATATTATCTGTACTTTTACAATGTGTTGTGATATATTAAAGACAAATTGTGAATGACATGGTCTTCATCACCTTCCCATTGATATGTCCCTTTCCCAGTTACTGGCGGATTGTTCAAATGAAGAGAAAAAGATAATAAGAACAATAGAAAAAGTTCATTATAAAATTAACGCCACTGAGGCAGCAATCACTTTCAATAAAACATGCTTAAAGGAGGGTCTACTCCCGAAATATTATCATTTTTGTTATTATTATTATTTTTATTATTATTATTATTATTATTATTATTATTATTATGATGATGATGATGATGTAATTTCACCGGTAATTGGCACTCACGAACGAGCGTCCCATTATCTTGATGTAATGATAAATTCCGTTATTGAAACAAATCATGGGGATTTTACGTAGTTCTGGGAAAATAATGTCTAGGTATAAATTGGGGAGGTGGGTGTAGGTATCTGTGGGAGTGCTGATGTGGAGAGCATCGTCGGAGAGAGAACGATGCTGTTGTTGACTAAACATTGATGTAACTCCACCGTTACTTAGTACCCCAAAAAGAGTGCCAAAATATTGTAATCATGGTGGAGGATAGCTGATAATTCGGTGGCTCCAGGCGGATATCAGTCTTGGAATGTCAGGGGCGCACCCTTAATAGGGAACATAGAAGAGGAGATTGACAGGTATCAGTATCTACTAAAACGTGTACATTAGATCCTGAATCCTTCAAAATGAAGAGATTACTTAAAGGGAGATCGCTGCCACAGGTGATGTCATACTTACATATTTATTTTACCATTAACAGCCAATAGCAGATTTCTTAGCAAAAGCCCTAAATCTGGAGTGATAGTAACAAACTTGAGGTTTAGGGGCATCATCCAGTGGTTATTGAGGACGGTGGTTGGCTCGCTGGCGTTGGGTTACATAGGTGGGTGGAAGGCAGCTTTGTCACAACTCAGATATGTCATGATATTGGCATCAATGTCCTAGACCATTAATCTTTGCTTCAGTCAGCGTTGTTTGTTTGTCCCCTTCGTCAGGGGTAGATTTGCTGATGGACATCTTGACAGAGGGGAAGTGGCTGTCCATAAGGGTGTCAAATCTAGTTATCAGATCTTTCATGGGCAAAATGTTGATATCGGAAAGGATGAATTGCACAGGTTCTGGAAAGTGTTGTACATAAAGGATAAGAAGTCGATTCACTTCACAGTGAGTACCATCTGCAGCTGGCAGAATCAAGCAATGCTGATCATTTCCCTGATAGGCATCAGCACATTTTGTTTCCTCAACAGTTGTTGAAAGTGCTAAAAAATTTTGGCTACATCGATGGCTGGAAACAGCGAGTACTGATTCAGGAGATAGGTTTTAAGGTGTATCATACTGTAAGGGATAATCCTTTGCTTGTAAATCCAATCGGAGATTTCTGTAAAGGTGTCATAGTGGATCACACAGAGAGTAGACTACCTTGCTGCTTGAGGAAGTCATGACCTTGATTCAGAACTGAACCTTTGCATGCTGAAATGAGCAAACACATCTCTACTGGCATAGTGCAGAAGTTTCACTGTCATCATTGACAGTGGAGGTAAAGATCAGTACTGGCAGAAGGCGGGAGTCTCACTTTGGCAGCAGGGACAGATAAATGGAGTCTGTGGTGGTGGTCATCATTGGAGGATACGACAGACGAAGCGGGGAGGTGGAACACAGGCTGGGTATTCTAGGTCACCATTGTGACGTGGGTAAAGGAAGCATAAGATTAAGACTGGCTTCTGAACAACCAACTTATTTTATCAACAACACAGTATTTGTAGACTCCCACTTTCATATTTACATTCAACAACTTTTATCGGTAAGGTTGAAATTGGCATAAAAATTTACAAAATAATAACGGCAATGAAAGTGAAGTTAAATTTTAGCGTTACATTCAACGGCTTTTGTAATTCAATTTGGTTTAGTCCAATGGCAGTTACTGCATGAGCTGCGTAGTAGAAATGAAACAGAGGATATCAATCTTTCTCTGTAAGTGTGTTTCTTGCTGCACAGTTTTTACTGCCTTGTAGGTTAGTTCTTCTAGATAAAGGCTTTGGGTACTTCCAGGAGGATGAATCATTCATCGAGATATCCAGATGAGAGCTAAGGTACTTATTTACTTTACTCCTCAGCAGTATCCTGCAGCCTGTATGTGTTAGTTTCAAGGTGTCTGCTTGGTGTCGGACATTCTGTAGTTCTATCAAGCTTGTGAATCTAGCCTTCTGTCTAAGCATTCATTTCACCTTTATAATTTTACAAGGCAGGCAATATATTTGTCCTTTTTTGCGACTATCGAATGTTGCTCTGTTACCATAGACTGCCTTGAGTAAATTGATATTTCTTCAAAATAGACATTGCCTCTAAATCAGTCACTAACTTAAATGACCTTTCGGCAGTCACCTTCACGTCCTCCATGTTTTCCATTGCTAATTTTGTGAGTTTTGGTACTTGTTGATGATGACCACCACCACAAACTCAAGTTTATCTGTCCCTGCTGCCATAGAGAAACTCCCGCCCTCTGCCAGTACCTCAGTCATTTTGCTGGGAAAGCACTTAGTTCCTCAAGACACTATAGAACACCAAATGTTGTCATCGCTTATGATGGAGGGTTTATATGTGGGAAGATAATTTGTTTGAACGAAAGGGTAATAAGTGCAACATTTGTTTAATTTAAAAGGGATTAAAAATTTTTCCTCTCGGTTCAATATGTTGCTGACTATTTTACAGTAAAGATATGACACTAACTAATACTGTCGATTTCTCTCTTCTTCTTTTTTACGGATTTGCATGCTATATGCATTAGTTCAACATTATTTGTGTTAAACATCCAAGCACAATGGCGAATAATTGTGTTAATCTAACGCAGTGGGTACTTCTATAAGTTGCCAAATTGAATCAGAAGAGTAATTGAGGTTGGATAAAATCTGCTTTCTTAATCCAACTTATATTCAGGGTCTATTTTTCTTGTTGTTCATAATTTCTTTTTATATGTAATTTTTGCGTGCTAAGATTTGGTCATTTAGCTTTTGAACAGTAAGCCATAGAAGATATTTTGGGTAGCCATTTCAAAGCTTGCAAGTTTTAGATGTTCTTGGGTAAATATTAAGCTATCTAAATTGTTTGACAACATAAGCAAACCCATCGGGAGAGTAGCTGTTTGTATGTATCTGTCTATAATTAGTTAACATAAATGAGCAAAAGTTCAAGTTCAATCGGAATTCTTTTCTTGTTTTCATATCATCACTTTTGACTTTGACCAAGTCTCAGTTCGTCCAAGGCATCACCAGAGATAAACTGATCTGCAGTAGCCGATTACCACTGAGATTTATATAAACGGTACTCAACCCTGGCACCTGTGGCGAAAATGGGGTAGCAGGCTGGTTCACTGAGTAACTTCAGCAAACTTGCCAATGCTCAACGTTCTCTGTCATATCATGTAATCAACTATACAAAGAATAAATTTATTATTTAGCATGCATGCAAATTATTGTTATTACTTGCTTAAATGTATTATAACATTTACAAATATATCTAGGATTGGTCGATAGTAATGTAAGTCTTATCAATCAGCTGAGGAAAATTGCCAAAAACTGCCATTTCTTTCTCGGGCTTGAGAAGAACATTCATTTCAGAAGTCATTTCCATTCCATTCGCATTTAGAAAATTAAACTGCGTGTGCTCCCGAGACGAATAGTCTCCTGTTTCTCCCACTATTACAACTTTTCCCTCCCTTCAGTCGTCTTTTGTAAAATCTCTGGCATTGTTTCAAATTGAATATTCGTATTACAGCGTCGTGATGATGCGGTACCAATGGCTCGATTTCTGTTTCCTTTTCGGTGTAACTTTGGAAGTCTTATAGCATGTTGATTTGGGCTTGGATTTTGAAAGGATTTTCTCTCTCTCTCTCTCTCTCTCTCTCTCTCTCTCTCTCTCTCTCTCTCTCTCTCTCTCTCTCTCTCTCTCTCTCTCTCTCTCTAGTTATCAAGATTCGAAGACTCTTTCTCTGAATACCCTAACTTAGTTATCACAAATCAGAAACTTCCTCTCTCTCTCTCTCTCTCTCTCTCTCTCTCTCTCTCTCTCTCTCTCTCTCTCTCTCTCTCTCTCTCTCTCTCTGAAAACCTTTACTTAGTTATCAAGAATCGGAAACTCTCTCTCTCTCTCTCTCTCTCTCTCTCTCTCTCCAAAAGCGCCTTGATGAGGAAGGCTTCAGAACACCCCTTAATCCGAAAAGCCCCCTCCCCCTCCTCTTGAGGTAGGGAGTGGGAATCATACGTCAAAGCGTGATATCATCAAGTGAACAATCTCCTTAGTGGGGCAGAATCACTCTATCATCCATAATCACTACCGTCGACTCTAAATGACATCTTTAGGCGGAAATACCAGCGAATGAAAGCAGACGTTCGACCTTAATGTCAAAAGGTTAGCGCCTAATGTCGGAATGCTTTTGCTGGGTGGTTTTTTAATCGGTCAGTTGATGATGGGACCTGAAATGAAAATGATTTTTCGATGGATTTGGCTTTCAAATTCAGTTGCCGAAAAATTTCATATATTATCGTAATTCATGGTTTGCTTTCAATTATATAAATAAAACCTACACCCGAATTGTTAATTGATCCTACTGTAATTAAAATATAAAATTATGATACTTTATTATTGTATGAACTATGCTACGATTTTGATGTCTTTAAGCTAATTTTCCCTTTGATTAATAAAAAAAACTTCCGATCAATAAAAACTAGGAATTTTCAAATCTTAATAAAAAATTTTGAACGTATATATATATATATATATATATATATATATATATATATATATATATATATATATACATATATATATGTGTGTGTGTCTGTGTATATATATATATATATATATATATATATATATATATATATATATATATATATATATATATATATATATATATATATATATATATATATAATGCATCTATTACTATATGAACTATGCTACGATTTTGATATATCTTTAAGCTGTTTTTCCTTTTGATTAAAAGAGATTTCCAATCAGTAAAAATGAGGAAATTTCAAATTTCAATTTTTTTTTTATTTAGGTTTATGAACTTGTGTACATAGATTATTATTTTTTTTTTATGAACTCAAATTTGTTCACTTTAATCACATATCATTAAAGTTCAATACTATATGGTCTACATAGATTAACTTCTCTTAATCATGTTATTTTTAGATATGGTATTGCATTACATTAAAGCTTTTGATTATTAGACAATAGTAGAATATCTATGCAGTTCACTCTTATCTATAATGATACTTTTCAAAAGTTTCGCGTTTTATAGAGGTAATAATTAAAAACATATAAATACTGAAAAGCCCCAATCACATACATACACATATATACATGCATGCATACATACATACCAACATACATTCATACATACATACATACATACTATATTATTTATTACCTCAGTGGAGAATTGAAGAATATAAAAAAACTACAAATTCATACCTCATCTGAAAGTATTTTTTTTTTTTTTATGAAATCCAGACTTATCAAATATTTTTCAAAGGACAAATTGATAAGGCAAATACACAGATTCAAAGCATTAAGCAAAGAAGATCGGGAGATATATAGTAAATTCATCTCATCTTACATTAATATGTCAAACAGTATTTAGGAGACATTTAATTGATTATAACAAATGGAGTTATAGATATTATACATTCTTTGTCCTACTGGCCAATAAATAATGTTTTTTTTTTTTTTTTTTTTTTTAAACAACATGGATTCATGAATTATTAACTTTGGAAACGTTAGTTCAATGGAATAACAATATAAGCTCCTATGTTTATCTGTTGGTACAACAAGAATCCTCTGAAAGAGAGGATAGTTTTGTGATCGTTAAATATAAATCAATATAAAGACATGCTAGTATTTTTCAATGTGATCGATTACATTTGCCGGGACAAAATAATCGATAACCCTGTCAATAAATATGTTCGATTTCCCCTGATAGTAAATTGAATTAATAGTGTTCTTTTTGGATTGTTGAACAATATACAAATTATTACTGTATGTCCCTTTTTCATCGAGTAACATTTACCTAGATATCATAAGGGACCTTTTTATCTTCCACTTTAATGGTTTGGGTGATTTAGACACCAACCTCTTAAAGAGGCAGGTGAAGACAAATATAATGTTATGCCTATAAGTAATTTTAATATTACCTTCTCCAACGAAGTTGGATAGAGGTTATGTTTTATATATATTTGATAAGAACAAGCTTTACGTATGTGTCTAGTAAGATTATGAATTTGGCATTTCTGCCTTGTGGCGTCTTGCTCGTAATCAAATTATGTGTGTGCAATTACAGCAAAGTGTGTGTTTTTTGTGTGTATGTGTGTTTCTTTGTGAACAGCTTCCTGGCACCAATTTAATCGTAGAGTAAGGGAACTTGCAGGGTTTAACTGTTATGTAAAAAGCTGGAAATTATTAAATTTTGGAAGGTCAAGATCAAATTTTAAGGTCACGATCAAGCAAAATTTCCAATTCACGTAATCATCCATAAGTTTGGACATCGTGGTCACAGTGACTTCAAAATTGGTTCATATATAGTTTATGAAAATCAAAGCCAATTAATACATGTTAAGGTCAAAGGTAGAGGTCAAGGTTGAGCAATAGGTCGAAAAATAAGCTGTTGCAGTGAAGGTCTGTGCTCCACTGAGTGCACCCCTAATATTTTTTTTTTTATCAATACATGTTAATGTCAAAGGTCTGGGTCAAGGTCAACCAAAAGGTTTAGAAATAAGCTGCCGCGGTGGAGGTCTGCGCTCTGCTAAGTACAGCTTTGTTTTTTTTTTTTGTTTTTTTTTTTTACCTAAATAAATCTACCAATGTTTGCCGGAATGGTTCTTTACAACGTCACTCATTCAGAAATGCTATATAAGATAGGCAGCGGATAAAGTGGACTGTTCCCCCTTTTGCTCGAAGTCCATCCACTTATTCTCTCAAGAAGCCGGGGAGGGGAAGACAAAGAGAGGAATTTCAATTATATTGCTTCCCGAAAAAAAAAATAGAAAGATGCGGAGAAGTCAGACACAAAAGACCGCTTTGAAATGGACCGAGGCCGTTGGATAGCAACAAATCCACCACGATCCCATCATCCCCTGTCCTATTCCCATCCCATCCCATCTCATTTGCTTCTCAATTCGATATCCCCCCACTACACCCCCCCCCCCCCCATCAAAGTTCCTCCTGCTCCCAGAGACATTTGATTTTTAAGCTTCGCTCTGAGATATCTTGGCTTATATAATTCCTTGCCGTCCGTCCTCAGACGTCCTTCTCTCTCTCTCTCTCTCTCTCTCTCTCTCTCTCTCTCTCTCTCTCTCTCTCTCTCTCTCTCTCTCTCTCTCTCTCTCTTAATGTAAAGAAAATTAAAATAAAAAAGTAGTTGTAAATAGTGAAATTACAAAATAAAACTGTACACAAGATTAACTGATCAAATATCTCTCTCTCTCTCTCTCTCTCTCTCTCTCTCTCTCTCTCTCTCTCTCTCTCTCTCTCTCGTCAAGTATATAGCCTAAATAGTCTCTTAATTAGATAAAACAGTGTAATGAAAACTAAAATAAAAACAAGTTGTAAAAAGTGAAATTACAAAGTAAAACTGTAGACAAAATTAACTAATCAAATCTCTCTCTCTCTCTCTCTCTCTCTCTCTCTCTCTCTCTCTCTCTCTCTCTCAGACGTCCTTTTGTCATCTCTCTCTCTCTCTCTCTCTCTCTCTCTCTCTCTCTCTCTCTCTCTCTCTCTCTCTCTCGTCAAGTGTATAGCCTAAATAGTCTTTTAGTTAGATATAACAGTGTAAAGAAAATTAAAATTAAAAAAAGTTGTAAAAAAGTTAAATTACAAAATAAAACTATAGACAAGATTAACTAATCAAATCTCTGCCTCTCTCTCTCTCTCTCTCTCTCTCTCTCTCTCTCTCTCTCTCTCTCTCTCTCTCTCTCTCTCTCAATCAGCATTGTGTTGGATGGATTGTCTATCTCATCTCACTTAAGCAGCTTCTGTGAGTCATGCTCTTAATGTAACAGCAGTGCACTGAATATCTGTCTCGTCTGCAAATGGAATTTATCCATTAGATAACAAATGTTGAATTAATTAGATAAATGATCCCAGAGGAATTACATTAGAGGAATTGTATGAGATAAAAGGTTTGTGATTTCATTAGAGGAAAGGAGGAAAGCGTTTGGGTTCATCTCTGTCTTGAGAAATTTACTGATTCAGCTTATGAGACAATATACTTATGTCGTCTTGG
>NW_027170128.1:97500-102500 GCF_036898095.1 Palaemon carinicauda | reverse complement strand
AAAAATGTTTGTGAACCCTCAAGGGCAGACATCTCATCTCTGTCAAGATTTGTCCTTTAAGGAATTAGGATCCAAATATTTACGACAGGGGAAAGGCAGCGGTTAAGAAACATTGGGCGAATCTGAAAGTGCAAGGACTTGAAACGTCGCTGCCTCTTTGGAGATTGCCATTTTTGCCATGAAAGAGAAAGACAGATAGAACTCTTTCATTTCTTCTTCTTCTTTAGATTCCTCCAGTCATGTATTGCATTTTCTTTGTGTTGAGGTATTAGCCTTTTTTATTTGGATTATTATTAAAAAATTGTATTCTTAAACAATTTTTTTATTATTTTTGTTGATATTTTTATTTTTTTGATAGTAGTAGTATACTTTTTACTAGAAGTGATGTTGCTGGTTTTGTTATCATTCCAATGATAATAATAAAAATAATAATAATAATAATAATAATAATAATAATAATAATAATAATAATAATAATAATAATAATAACAATAATAAAAATAATAATAATGATAATAATAATAATAATAATAATAATAATAATAATAATAAATGTGATATTGATATAAGAACACCACAAACCCTATTTTGTCTTATGTCATAACAGTCCACATTAAAATGTCGACATTATGTCTATCAGCATTTTGTGTTTCTACCTAATCCACAAATAAAGGAAAGCACGTGATTTTAAACAATTCCCTTTTCTTTTCTTGTTAAATCTAATTGCTAGTCTCGTGGAATTGCATCCACAGTCAAGCAAGCATTACGGTTTGGCTTAGGTTGGATTTCGGTGCCTGCGAACATTACCTTGTGTACTGCTGCCTAACTTTCCAGATGGTTAGCAATATTTGGCATCCCAGAGCACATTATATCCCTTAGGAGAGTCAGGAATGACACTCTTTCCTCTCAATTATGGACATCATTAGGACACCTTGGTGTGACCCTAATAGAGTACCTCTTACAACCTCACAGCCATCGAAATTATGGAACATTTCCTCAACTTTTGTGCAATCGGTGGAAATAATGTATTTATGTTTTTAGAGTTTAAAGCAGCTTTGATGTCAGATTGCACTGATGCTAGCTAGTTTTCACACCTTCACTGGGTCCTCCTTGGACTGAAGATCACTCCCAAAGGACATCACGGATGTCTCAGCAGCAGAAATGGTATACGACAATCCGTTGGGAATCCCTGCGAAATACATTCCTTCTGCCACCTGCTCTGATGATTTCAAGCGCTTACTTCACGCTGTGGAAAAATTTACCCCACACAATCAAACTTACAAATCCCCAGCAAAGTAGTATATAATGTAAGACTTACAAACTGTAACATAGTTCTTCATACGCACTGAGGATTGCAAGCCAATCGTGGTGTCCCTATATATGTTCCCATTCCTGGATACCTGGCACACTCCGGAAGCTTCCACCTAATCGTTCATGTAAAAGAGGTTAGATTATCATTGACTACCTAAAACCTGAGTAATAATAAGAAAAAATCAATTTCTCCAGGACCAAAAAGGAACCAGGTTTTGTCGACTACCTCTGCTTTGCGGCGACTCATCCGGGCTTCGGACTCCTGTCATGGTCGTCATGATGCTGTCGTTCCATCATCATCCTGTCTGTCCTTCGTATATATCTCTCTTCCACAGCCACAGCTGACTTACAGGCTACCTTGTCGCAAAAGCCCTTGCTATTTATCAATAGCACAATATCAAGGCAATCTACAATCATCATCATCACCTGAGTATCTCCAGCAAAATGACCCGGTTACAGTACGATTCTCTAGGGCAATTCACCCTCTTTAACATGCACTTCTGCTACATGGAGGAGCCGTGTAATACGCGTACAGAAAGCGGCACAGAAATTTTTTTTTTTCCACACTGCAACCACCATCAGATTTCACGTCAAAAAAGCCATTTAAATATTAAAATTCAACCTTATTTCCATTACATTATATTGTCTATTTTTATATCAATGTTAACCTTATAGACAAAACACATTAAATTTGCACTTACAATTGCTGTTCTTGTATGCCCACTCTGTAAGTGTTTCAGGAGCCCTTTTCATATTGATGCCTTCTCCAATCCTGTCACAAATGTTCCAAAGTAAATGGATATGATAAAGATGTCCCTTTAGTTTTAATGCCATAGGAATAAAGAACTTTTGTCTTGAATTCGATTAACATTCTCTTAATGAAATATAAACCTTTGCATCAAATGGAAATTTCTAGGTGTGCATAGGTTATAATGATTTCGACTAGAAGATAAAGTTGCATTTACGTTTTTTTTTTTTTTCAAATGCAGGTACAAGAGAAAATAGTTATTCTACCATAGTATTACTCGCTGGCTATATACAAAATTAAGGGCATTAGCTTTAGACTGCTTGAAGCTGGATGCTAGTAGATACGAAGCTAAACTGGTACTGTATATTTTGGATTTTCTTATTTAAAAAAAAAATTCTCCAAATCTGTTTAGGTAATTTTCATAGACTGTTGATCAATTTAATCAAAATTATTTCGAGCTAACTAAAACATGGGTAAATTTAAATATACAGTTACAATATTCATCAATGCGATATTTTGTAATATTTAACTTGCACCCTCACAATTAGCTAATTGCCTCACTAATTGACAATCGGCATTTTTCTTTTTTACGCCAAGGACTCCATTCTCCTACAGCATATGGTCTGACATTCAACTCAATAATGGTTCTGATTTATTTAACGGTTCCTGTTTTTGCTTACACTCGAAATGTTACAAATTTCTGATATCAGAATACAAAGCTACCTTGATAAAAAAGAAGGTAGGATTCGTTTTTATCTAGGAGTACATTTATGATTTTTGTTACAAGGATACTACGTATTGGTAAAACTCATTTAAATGGGGTAAGAAAACTAGGGCCTATTGAAATAATTACCGAGGCCTTAATTGTAATTCTTATACACCTTCATTTTGAAGGTGACTCGTGAATGGCAAGGGAAAATGGCATTGCCCTAAAAAGCAGTAAAATGCCCTAGAGACTAACCATATATACATATGATCATCATCCAAGACCCTCTCCAAACAAGCTAGGATCAGGGAGGGTCAGGCAATGGTTACTGATTACTCAAGAAGTAGACCTATAGGCTTCCCAAAACCCCCTATCCTTAGCTCACAGGGATGGTGAGGTTCCAGACACCAAAGGAACTAACGAATTTGAGCGGGACTTGAATCTCAGTCTGGCTATCACCAGACAGGGACATTACCAATTAGGCCTCCACAACCAGTTATGTTTTATACGTCATTATTTACTATTACCCCAGCGCAAACTATTATCAAAATGGCTAGTCTCTTTTCTGTTGATCGGATAGAGAGAGAGAGAGAGAGAGAGAGAGAGAGAGAGAGAGAGAGAGAGAGAGAGAGAGAGAGAGAGAGATATCAAACACTTTCATTCATTTTTATTATTATTATTACTATTACTATCCAAGCTACAAACCTAGTTGGAAAAGCTAGATGCTATAAGCCCAGGGGCTCCAACAGGGAAAAATAGCCCAGTGAGGAAAGGAAATAAGGAAATAAATAAATGAAGAGAATAAATTAACAATAAACCACTGTAAAAGAAGTAACAACGTCAAAACAGACATGTCATATATAAACTATTAACAACATCAAAAACAAATATGTCATAAATAAACTATAAAAAGACTCATGTCCGCCTGGTCAACAAAAAAGCATTTGCTCCAACTTTGAACTTTTGAAGTTCTACTGATTCAACCACCCGATTAGGAAGATCATTCCACAACTTGGTAACAGCTGGAATAAAAACTTCTAGAGTACTGCGTAGTATTGAGCCTCGTGATGGAGAAGGCCTGGCTATTAGAATTAACTGCCTGCCTAGTATTACGAACAGGATAGAATTGTCCAGGGAGATCTGAATGTAAAGGATGGTCAGAGTTATGAAAAATCTTATGCAACATGCATAATGAACTAATTGAACGACGGTGCCAGAGATTAATATCTAGATTAGGAATAAGAAATCTAATAGACCTTAAGTTTCTGTCCAACAAATTAAGATGAGAATCAGCAGCTGAAGACCAGACAGGAGAACAATACTCAAAACAAGGTAGAATGAAAGAATTAAAACACTTCTTCAGAATAGATTGATCACCGAAAATCTTGAAAGACTTTCTCAATAAGCCTATTTTTTGTGCAATTGAAGAAGACACAGACCTTATATGTTTCTCAAAAGTAAATTTACTGTCGAGAATCACACCTAAAATTTTGAAAGAGTCATACATATTTAAAGAAACATTATCAATACTGAGATCCGGATGTTGAGGAGCCACCGTCCTTGACCTACTTACAATCATACTTTGAGTTTTGTTAGGATTCAACTTCATACCCCATAATTTGCACCATGCACTAATTCTAGCTAAATCTCTATAAAGGGATTCACCAACCCTAGATCTACATTCAGGGGATGGAATTGATGCAAAGAGAGTAGCATCATCTGCATATGCAACAAGCTTGTTTTCTAGGCCAAACCCCATGTCATGTGTATACAGTATGAAAAGTAATGGGCCAAGAACACTACCCTGTGGAACACCGGATATCACATTCCTATAATCACTATGGTGCCCATTAACAACAACTCTTTGAGATCTATTACTTAAAAAATCAATAATAATGCTAAGAAACGACCAACCCACTCCCAACTGTTTCAGTTTGAAAACAAGGGCCTCGTGATTAACACGGTCAAAGGCAGCACTAAAATCAAGGCAAATCATACGAACTTCCCGACCACAATCAAGGGATTTCTGTACAGCATTGGAGATTGTAAGAAAGGCATCACATGCTCCAAGGCCTTTACGAAAACCAAATTGCAAACATGGGAGTAGATGATTACCTTCAGCAAACCTATTAAGACGTTTTACCAGGAGACGTTCAAAAACTTTAGATAATATGGGAGTTATGGAAATTGGGCGGTAATCAGTGGGACTTGAGCTACCAAAACACATTTACATAG
>NW_027170128.1:90000-92500 GCF_036898095.1 Palaemon carinicauda | reverse complement strand
TTGAAATGAAATAAAAGTTGCAGGTACCTTGTACAAGATGTTTTTTAGTATAACAGTTAATTTTATAATGACTCTCGTCAGTTGAAGAATCAAAATAAATATGTCCTATTAGATTCAAAAGAGAAAGTATTGTTGTATTACGATGTTGAAGTTAACAGCAACGGCTAGACATTTTTTTAATTAGATGGACTTGACATATTCTTCATAGGAGACACGTACACACGTATATATATATATATATATATATATATATATATATATATATATATATATGTATATTATATATATGCGTATATATATATATATATATATATATATATATATATATATATATATATATATATATATATATATAATTGTATGTGATAGCTTTTGTACTTTTCACGTTATTTTTATTTCTTTTTGGGAAGGCTAATCTGTCATTAAGTCCTTATAAAGGATTTTATTCCTTAGGAGCTCATACCTTTCACCTTTGATTAAAATGTCAAGAGATGAATGTTGCCGTGCATAATGTCTCATTTCACATTCGCCTGTTCTTTAGTAAAGACGAACAATTAGCAAAGCTTAGCTTAAGATGTCTGCAAATGAGTTCGCTTTGAAGCTAGAATAGTCAGTGATTAAGATGTTTTGCTGAACGTTTAGTTCGAAAGTCATATAATTTCAGGGTACACCAATTTCAACCTAACTAAGTGATTAGTCTATGTTCTGTGCTCGGGGAAATGGCTCTATTCTATCTTCATTTTGAATGTTTTATCTATGTTCATTTGTATGAAAAAAGGTTCTCCTGGTTTTAAGATGGCGTCTTTCAGCAAATTTTGTACTCATATCTCATCTGACATTGCTTGTGCCTACTCCAAATTTACCTACTGCTGATTCTCCTCTCTTCTTTTGACTTACTTTAGCATTAAAATCACCCAAAACAAAATTGAGTCTCGTGTTTTTTTCACGCACTCAAATATATATATATATATATATATATATATATATATATATATATATATATATATATATATATATATATATATATATATATATATATATATATAGATAGATAGATAGATAGATAGATAGATAGATATACATATATATATATACGCATATATATATATATATATATATATATATATATATATTCTTACAAACCTGGTCTAGTGTAGAGTAAATATAATAGTTTAATAGTGATTTTATCTATATTTTATTTGTGCTATTAAGATGAGTTCTCCTCGTGTAGATTTAAGTGTATTATGTAAATTATGTAAGACCTTCGTCGTTAATTTCATTGTATTCTTTATTCAAGTTAGTATATGTAAATTTGCGTTATTTTTAAGAATTAACTTTTTATTTCATGTATTTTTTTGTTACGAAGTCTAGCTTAATCTGGTTGAGAGTGTTATTTGATCCTACATCATAAGAACAAGGGCTTATTTAATGTTCTTTTATATTTTTAGGAGGTATTGCATCATGTTTGAGAGAGAATACCAAGTACCATGTGCTTTGGAAATTTCACGAAAAACCTAGTGATAGGATGTTATCTTTTTTTTTATTTCGGGTACAAAGGGGGGTCGGAGCTAGCTGACAATGAGAAGCGTTTGGCCTGGCTTGAGTACACGTTCGAGAGAGCAATATTTGGTAACTCTGATGCTTATGCCTGGCCCCCACACTTCCCAAATCTCTGGGAAGTTTCTGGAAGTAGCTAGGTTTCATATATAAAGCCGACACCAGGGTTAGATAACCAGACAGAGAAATCCAACCTTACAATCGCCATCTCACCTCTCTCTCAGCTCGGAGTATTGTTTTAAAAGTGTTTAGTACCTATAATGTGTCCTCTCCAAAGTGATTTTGTGCACCCGCAAATATCCTGTGGGGTGAATAGTTATAAACATTTTCTTAGAGTTTTAGTAAATGGATCTGTAGGAAGGTTAGGTATTTGTAATGTGATCTGGTTATCTATTTTCATTAAGTGTCAACCTTAAATATTGTATTCAGATTTAATTTTAAATGAAACAAGTGATTGTATAATTTTCGTAAGTTTTATTTCTTTTCTCTTAGTCTAAGGATTATTCAGATTTAACATTTAAAGTTAAGACATTATATAATTTTCAGATCATAACATTTTTGTCTTTATCTAAGTTTGTTCAGACTTCATATTTCGAGTAATTGTATGTTACTATGTAAATTCTTTTCAAAAGTGTTGTAATTTACATAGAATATATTTATTTTTGTAAAGAGTGTTTTATTCCAATCACCATTGTCTAGAATAGTTACGCTCGTATCCTGTTAATGGACCGTAGTAAGTTTATTCGTAATAATAATTACCCAGTTTAGTTTTAAGTGTACTTAAAAGACCTTTGGAAATTCAGTGTTTTATATATTTCTGTCTGAGAGTTATTTAAGTCTTAAAATTTGTGCATTGATATTTCAAAGTAAAACAGTTTTAATGTAAAAGCAAACAAGTGAGTTTGGAAATCGAGAGGTTGATTAACTTGCCAGTCGTAGTATA
>NW_027170128.1:82500-87500 GCF_036898095.1 Palaemon carinicauda | reverse complement strand
TACATCGCTAGTTGGAAAAGCAGGTTGCTACAATCCCAAGGGTTCCAACATGAAAAAATAACACAGTGAGGAAAGGAAACAGGGAAATAAGTAAACTCTATTAGAAGTAATGAACAATTAGAATGAAGTACTGCCGGGTGGTTGATTGCCTTATTGCCTTATTGCCTTATTTTTTGTTTGGGTTCCCCCAGGTCCCTCAGTGTGAGGCACCTCGTTTATCCACCAGAGAGTTGCTAATACATCTTCCGGTGTATTTTGCATCTTCCAGTCTTGGATGGTCTGGGATGCATCTTAGGTATTTATCGAGCTGATTTTTAAACGCATCTACGCTCACTCCTGATATGTTTCTTAGATGAGCTGGCAGCACATTAAATAGTCGCTGCATTATCGATGCTGGTGCGTAGTGGATTAATGTCCTGTGCGCCTTTCTCAGTTTACCTGGAATGCTTTTTGGTACTATTAATCTACCTCGGCTTGCTCTTTCTGATACTTTAAGCTCCATGATGTTTTCAGCAATTCCTTCTATTTGCTTCCATGCTTGTATTATCATGTAGCGTTCTCTTCTCCTTTCTAGACTGTATAGTTTTAAAAATTGCAGTCTTTCCCAGTAGTCAAGGTCCTTAACTTCTTCTATTCTAGCAGTATAGGACCTTTGTACACTCTCTATTTGCGCAATATCCTTTTGGTAGTGTGGGTACCATATCACATTGCAGTACTCGAGTGTACTACGCACATAAGTTTTGTAAAGCATAATCATGTGTTCAGCTTTTCTTGTTTTAAAGTGTCTGAATAACATTCCCATTTTTGCTTTACATTTAGCCAACAGTGTTGCTATTTGGTCGTTGCATAACATATTCCTATTTAAAATTACACCAAGGTCTTTAATTGCTTCCTTGTTTGTGATTGTCTCATTATTAGGTCCCTTGTATGCATACACCATTCCTTCTCTGTTTCCATAATTTATTGATTCGAATTTATCGGAGTTAAATACCATCCTATTTATCTCCGCCCATTCATATATTTTGTTTAGATCTCTTTGTAGTGAGTTCCTATCTTCATCACAAGTAATTTCTCTACTTATTCTTGTGTCATCGGCGAAACTTCTCACTACGGAGTTTTCAACATCACAGTCTATGTCTGAGATCATAATAACAAATAGCAGTGCAGCTAATACCGTACCTTGGGGCACACCAGATATTACCTGGGCTTCATCTGATTTCTCGTCATTTGCAACCACTATCTGTTTTCTGTTTTGCAGGAATTCTTTTACCCATTTTCCTATCTTTCCCACAATATTATGCTTTCTCATTTTTTTCTCCAATATGTTATGGTCTACCTTGTCAAAGGCTTTTGCAAAATCTAGATAGATCACATCTGTGTCTTTTTCATTTATCATATTATTGTATATGTTTTCATAGTGAGCTATCAGTTGGGTCTGTGTACTTTTTCCAGGTACGAAACCGTGTTGACCCATATTAAACAAATTATTTTTGACCAAATGGTTCATTATTTTCTTTTTTATTACCCTCTCATACACTTTCATAATATGTGATGTTAGACTAACAGGTCTATAATTGCTTGCCTCTAGTCTTGATCCACTTTTGAAGATAGGGGTTATATAAGCTAATTTATGTTTAACATATATCTCGCTCATATCTATACTCTGTCTTAGCAGTATTGCAAGTGGCTTCGCGATAGTGTTTGCAGTTTTTTTTAACAAAATCGCTGGAACTCCATCTGGTCCGGCTGCCGATCCATTTTTAATTTCGTTTATAGCCGTGACAATATCTGCTTCATTAATATCTATATCCGTTAGATATTCAACATTTTCTTCTCTCATTTCTGTTTCATTATTCTCATTCGCAATTCTTGGCGTGAACTCACTCTTATATTTTTCTGCTAATATGTTGCATATTTCCTTTTTTTCATTCGTTAGCCGTCCTTCAATTCTTAGAGGGCCTATTTCTATTCTCCTTTTATTCATCTTTTTTGCATAGGAGTAAAGTACTTTGGGGTTTCTTTTTATATTTTGAAGTGTCCTTTCTTCTAAGTCCCTTTTTTCATTTTCTTTCGACTGCATAATCTTTTGTTCTGCATTTTCTATCTTACATTTTATTTCCCTCATTTTCCACACATTTTTTTCTTTTGCAAGATTTTTCTTCCACTTATTAATTTTCTGAAATAAGATCCTTCTGTCTCTTGGTATGCACGTCTTTTGTTTATTGTTTTTTTTCGGTACATATTTTTCAACAATTTTCTCCAGTATTTTGTACAGTATATCCGTATTTACCTGTATATTATCACTTATAAATACATTTTTCCATTCTTTATTCAGTTCTTCATTTATTTCTGACCATTTTATATTCTTACTGTAAAAGTTATATTTTCCATATCCTTCCCAAAGTTTTGTGCTTTTATTAATTCTGTGATCACTTGCTTTGGAATGAACTATCAATTCTATGACATTGTGGTCTGAAATTCCCGTGTTATACACTATTATTTCTTTAACATAATTCACCTCATTCACAAATACTAGATCTAGGACATTTTCCTTTCTTGTTGGAATGTGGTTTATTTGTTGCATATTATGTTCTAATAGCATATCTTGAAGCTTTTCAAATTGCCTCTTATCTTCTGCGCTACTATTACTCTCTTTTTTATATGTATACATACAACCACTTTCTTCTATCCGTTCTTTCCAATCCACGAAAGGAAAGTTAAAATCTCCGGATAGGAGTATATTCCAGTCTTTATGGTTTCTACATATATCATCTATTTTTTCTATTATTATGTCAAACTCCTTAGTATTTGGGGGTCTGTAAACTACAATATTCACTAGTTTTTCAAATTCAAATTCTACCGCAATCAATTCACAATCTGTGTTGCTGTATTTTTCACAGACTTTTCCTTGATTTATGTCTCTTCCATATATTGCGGTTCCCCCTTGATTCCTATTTTTTCTGTCTGATCTATAAGTTTGGAAACCCTTTATCTGGTCATCACTGCCAGTCTCTTGGGAATACCATGTTTCACTTATATTTAATATATCTATTTTTTCAATTTGGGTTAGTTCTTCTAGGAACTCTATTTTCCTTTTAGAGTTACTCGTGACTAAACCCTGTGCATTCATCACTATTATGGTTTGTGTCTCATTTCCATTATTTAATATTGGTAATAATATGGATTCTCCCATGCTTCCTTCCTGTTCTGATATGATGTTCTTTTCTTCATTTCTCGGAATTCTGCCATTAAAAAATCCAACTTTTCCATAATATTTGTTCTTTCGCCTTCATACTTATTTTTGTGTGTAAACCTGCAATTATCTCCATATCTGCACCAACCCCTGGCATTATATATGCATTCTTGGTAGTTGGGCTCTATTTGTGGAGCTTTAGGTTGAAAGGCCTTTTTTGGTGCATAGTGCGGTATATACGCGGTCTGCTTTTTTGTTTCTTTTTTTGTTTCATTTTTGTTTTTCTTTTCAGTTTGCTGAGTTTTCTTACTCTCATTCATAGTTGCAGGATGCATATATCGACATTTTTTGTTGAAACTGCATCCTTTTCCTTCTTTTAGGGTTTTGCATATTTTTGGATGGAGATCTCTGCATTCGTCTCCATATCCGTCTAAATACGCACATTTACCATATATTTCATAATTATGGCATATCTTTGGATGCTTGTAGTAGCATCTTTCGCCAAATTTGCAATTCCCTCTTTTCAGCCTATTACAGACTATATCTTTCTTTTCTTTTTTTTCTTGTTCTTGCTCTTCCCTAAAAGTATGTAGGTCCGGGTAGAGTCTCTTGGGTCTATTATTTGTTTCCATCTGATAATTTATTTCTTCATAAGTATGTTGTTGGATGGCATCATAAGTTATATCAATGATTTCCTCTGCATCCTTACACATATCTTGTTCATTTTTCTCTTCTTCTTTTTCTTCTTCTTCTTCTTCTTCTTCTTCTTCTTCTTCTTCTTCTTCTTCTTCTTCTTCTTCTTCTTCTTCTTCTTCAACTAATTGCAGCTTTAGTCTCGACTTAATTATATTTTCTATCCAGACTAAGCATGTTGAGCAGAATACCTTTGTGTCTCTATTTTTTATTTTTTGCTGTATTTCAGCACATGTGGGGTGTGTTGGAACATTACAGGCATTACATTTTCTAATCAGTTGTTGAGGATTATTAATGGAATACCATATCTTACATGTATTACACCATTTTGGCATTCTTTTTCCCAATGCATCAATCAGCATATTTACCATATTGGACTTGTTATTGTTCTTTGATGGAATGTGTTGATTGATGTAGACTTTCTTTATAAGTCTCTTTAACACTTGGATTTTCTTTGGAATTTCTTCAATTATTTTACTGATGTTTTCCGCAGATTTGTTCCAGTCTATTGGATCATATTGTTTCAATATGTCTGCGAATATTTTTCCGTCACACTGGTTGGAGTTGTTAGTGACATCTGTCGTCAATCGGTCGAGCTCCTGTTTCGCCAACTCATGAAATTTGCCTTTGCTGACTCCAGCGATATCTCTCCACGAGTTGCCTGTGTTATACAATGCCATCTTGGTCAGATTTTTATTAATTCACAAGATAACTATCCTATGCCGACGATTTATCTCACTTTTCTGCCCTCAAACTAATCACCGACTATTCACGAAAACTTGTAGCTATATTTCACTCGATAGCCTTTTTGTTATCCGCGTTAAATCAGGATATTTTTAGGGACGCACAAGTGTTCACTTCACCGGCATAAAAATACAACTCAGAGTGGGGTGGGGGAGAGAGACTGGAAGGGCGTTCCACCAATTGAAAGGACCTGAAGAAGCAGATTCCAGTCATTATTGAGTCACTCTGTTTAATTTTCCGGATTGTCTGTCTGGAACATTGGACTGGAAGAAGGGCCTCAGAAGGCAGCAATAGTGTCCTTCTACCTAAAAGGATTCAAAGAATTCCGTGAGGATGGGGAGCGGCAGGGGCTGGGAAAAATTGGGTCCTT
>NW_027170128.1:65000-77500 GCF_036898095.1 Palaemon carinicauda | reverse complement strand
AGTTCAAAGGGTGTAAGGAAAGCAGATATTAACTTGGCTCTCTCAGTTAATCCTACCTGATAATAGCCCTTTAAGAGGTCTATCTTCGTTATAAACTTGGTTTGTCCTACTGAATCGATTAAATCAATGAGTGGCAAAGGGTAGGAATCTTTATTGGTGACATTATTAATCTTTCTATAGTCTGTACAATATCTGTAGCTACCGTCCTCTTTTGGAACTAGGATGCAAGGTGAAGCCCATGGTGATTTACTCGGTCTTGCTAGACCATGCCAGAGAAGATATAAGACTTCCTCCTTCATTTTGCTCTTCTTCTTAGGACTCACACGATAGGACTGCTGGCGAATGGGTGTTGTACCAGGAACCAGCGCGATGTCATGTAGCAGTAAATCACTTTTGCTGGGAAAATCATTAAAGAGTTGAATGGCTAGAGATTACATTCTTTAAGTCTTGTGACTGCCAAGGAGAGGTGGCTCAAGAATAGATCCAGGTTATTTAGAATTTCTGTATTGGTTTGTTGCATAGAGGAAGCAATAAGGTCTTCCAATGACTTATCCTCTCCTAGTGTCTCTACCTTAAAATTAAGATGAACAACAGTCTCTCTAGAACCCTTTTCAGTTTCCCTAGAGTGATAAGCCTTAAGTAAATTAACATGAATGATCTGAGTGGATTTTCTAAGATCTGGAGTTCTGATAATGTAGGTATTATTGTTTATATTTTTTATGATGGGATAGGGCCCACAAAACCTAGCTTTAAGAGGGGAACCAGGGACAGGAAGGTAGGCTTACACAAGGTCATCAGGTTTAAATTTTCTGACTTTACAAGCTTTATCATAGTTTCTCTTCATTAAGATCTGTTGACCCCTTAATTTCTCCACGGCAATTTTCCTAACCTGCATTAATGTGCTTTTAAGTTTATTCATATATTGTTGAATGGTTTGGCTAGACTCAGAAGGGGTGTTCAACCATTCCTCTTTAATTACTGAAAGAGATCCTCTAACTGACCTCCCAAACAACATCTCGTAGGGTGAAAAACCAAGGGACTCATGGGGAACTTCCCTGATAGCAAATAGAAGAAAATCTATGCCCTCATCCCACTCAAGTTGACTTTCAACACAAAATTTCCTAAGCATACTCTTGAAAGATTGGTGCCAACGCTCGAGGGCACCCTGAGACTCTGGGTGATAGGCAGCAGACAAAGTTTGTTTAATATTTAGTTCTTTAAGTACCTGGGCAAAAAGGTCACTGGTGAAATTTTGAGCCTCTATCACTTTGTATTTCCTTTGAGATACCGAAATTCGTGAAAACTTTCAGTAAAGAATTAGCAATGTTCTTAGCAGAAATGTTACGAAGAGGGATGGCAATAGGGTATCGGGCCGTAGGACATATTATAGTGAGCAAGTATTGATTACCTCTCTTGGTTTTTGGTAAAGGACCAATGTTATCTATAATTATCTTATTAAAAGGTTCATCAGGGACTAAGATCGGTTGTAAAGGTGCCTTGGGTATTACTTGGTTAGGTTTTCCTGATATCTGACATACATGACAATTGCGAACAAATTCTGCTACATCCTTTTTCATATTAGGACAAAAGAAACAATTAAAAATCTTACAATAGGTCTTATGAATTCCTAAATGTCTTCCATAGACATCATGAGCTATTTCCATCACAGAATTCCTAACAGAAAGAGGTAGCACAATTTGTCGCTTTTTGCTCCAGGTGTCTTCACTAGATCTCTTAGGGGAACGGTAAAACCTCATAAACAAATCATATTCAAAGTAAAAACATGGGGATTTGCTAATCTCACCTCTAGAAACCGCTTGTCATGAAGTCTACTTAAAGTGTTATCGTGCTTCTGAGCTTTAATAAGGTTATCTCTACTCATAACATTTCATACTTCAAAATTTACAGAAGTGACTTTAGATTCATCCGAACTAGATTTCTGGCTAAGAGTGACAACACAGGAAGGATTTACAGAGCAATCGGGATCAGGTTCAATGTTTTCACCTACAGGTTTTTCCATTACAATGACATTGGGAACTACCAAACGTCCTGCAAGGTCATTAGCCAATAATAAAGTTACACCTTTTACTGGAAATTCAATATCTTATGCCTACCAGCACATTGCCCTTTATAGGAAAATCAAGATGAAGATTAGCAAGGGGAACTTTAGATATTTGTGAAAGGTCTTTCACGGGAACATGTTCATTAGTTACGTTAGCTTCAATATTTGGGAGACCATTTCTCAAAAGTAAACTTTGCGAAGCACCTGTGTCACGAAGTATCCTGACTTTATACTTATCCCCATCAGAGTTCAAAGCTACAGTTCCATCAAAAATAAAATCATCAAATAGATTTACAGGCTTTTCAGAATGGATATGGGAGACAGGTTTAATCTGACCATCTGTTTTACCTTTAAAGTTAAGAAAAGGGTTAAATGGGTTCCGAAAAGGCAAGGAAGTCTTACATTCAGGATCTGGACAGTTTTTAATTGTGTGACCGTCTTTCTTACAATAACTACAACAAGCATTAGACGCTTTTGCCATATCAGTCAGAGTTTCAGAGTTTTTAGCTAGAAATGGTTTTACATTCTGGTCGGTTCTCTTACTGTTGCCAAATTTATGTATTAAAGAGTAAGTGCCTGCTAGAGAAGCTGCCTTCAACGAATCTTTCTTCCCTATCCTCTAAATACATCATAATGTTCAAAGGAAGCTTTCGTTTAAACTCTTCAAGTACAATCAAATTCTCTAATTCAGCAAAAGTAATTACTCCAGCAGATTTTTCCCATTTCCTATACTCCCTTAATTTCTCTGAAGCGAATTCTACATAGGTTTGAGTTGTAAACTTAGTTTTGTTATGAAAGGTCTGACGATATCCCTTGACAGAGTTTGAAAAAGCATCCAAGATTGCTTATTTAACATTCTGGTAATCTGTAGTATTTTCGAGATGTCTACAAACTTTCGCAGCTCTCCCAGTTAATTTCGGCCTTAATAGCCAAACACAATGATCGCGTGACCAATCAAAATGCAAGGCAGTCTCTTCAAAAGTCTTAAAATAATCTTCAGGGTCATAATCTGTGAATGTGGGAACAAACTTAATAAAAGGGATTCTCCTGAGCTTCCAAACTGAAATTTCATGTTCCTTATTCTCTCTAGAAAGCTTTGCTTTTTCCTGTTCAAATTTAAGTGCAATTGACGCTTCATAGTCCATTTTTTCTTTCTTTCTCTAAAGTTAACTGAAGTCTAGCTTTCTCTATCTCAAATTCTAGTTTAAGTTTCGACATTTGTCTCTCTGACTAACCTTTGACCTTCCGCTAATCTCTCAGATTCTAATTCCTGTGCCGCAAGTTTCTCGCATTCAAGAGAAATGCGCTCATATTCAAACTGCTGCTCGTGGGCTAGTACTGCTGGTTCACGAGTTATATACTGTCTAGCTTCATTGCCTAGTTTACCCACACGCATATAATGCTCAAGAATCAGGTTGCGAATTTCATTCTTCCGCATGCTACTCCTAGTTGCAATTGACAAACGATTAGCTAACTAGAGAAGCTCTAGTATCTTAGCATTTGGGATACTAGCTAACTCAGCAGAGGGATCCGCAGCAAACTTCTGAACGTTAAATTGAGCCATGGTTAAAGTTAAAGAAAACTTCCTTTAGTAAACAATTGAATTCCTGTTTTAAAATTTTAATAGACTAACACGTTCCTGCTGCCATTCAAGTAAAACGGATTTTGAAGCGAAGCGAAAAATCTATTTTTGGGTGAGGTAGCCATGTTGTCCTGATGGAAGTTCCTTCATTAGTAGCTTCCTAGGTTATATTTGACTACAGTGATATATCCCAGAGAATTTACCACAGGTATCCAGAATTCTAACTCCTCGAGCGAATATCCCTTAAAATTGGATATCGCGTAATCAGAGGACGTATTCTTGACACGTCTCATAGCTATCTACACCCCTAATAGCATTTCCACTTCGAGGGGAAAAGGTGGCAAGAATATAGGAGAGTCGTTAAAGAGGCAACACTCTCGACACTCCTACTGTACTGTAAATAGTGCGCCGAATCGCCACCACGAGGCGCCACCAAGCCATTATTTGTAGCTTTGTAGGTGTTCCAGATACAGTGCCATAGGGAGGGATTCATTATCTTTTTGTCAAAAAGAGGGTGGGTCCATCAGGACGACATGGCTACCTCACCCAAAAATAGATTTTTCGCTTCGCTTCAAAATCCATTTTTTGGGCTCAGGCCATGTCGTCCTGATGGAAGTTTACCAGAGCATTAATGTATCTGTGGATTTTCAATAGTGCCGTTATCTCGAGATAATTATTTCCTATTTGGTCTTCTAGACCTAGAGACACTTGATGTTACCGTTATACATCAATTAACTGATCATAAACTATGTCAGCTCTTCCTGCCCCCTACAGGGAAGAGTCTGGGTAGACTCTAGGAAAAAACCCGAGGATTGTGAGTTCAATGAACAATCTAGCGAACAGTTTGTATATTAGTGTCATCATATACATAAAGTATAGTTTGTACTTAGATGGTATATCTCTGTATAGGTTACTGATACCTCCCAAGTCTGGCTGAAAAGAGAGACAGGTTTATATATGTGTAGGAAACCTTAGTTCAGTAATATAAACAGTTTAGTACAATCAGTTCTAACCTGTTTGCTTGGAACAGTCTTAACCTTAGTTCCCCAATATTTTCTTAAATATTCAAAGAATCAAGGATGCTCTGACTTTATTCTTAATCTAGAATGTTTGAGGCAAAAGAGACACAAAGATTCCTTCTATTGTTTATTACAAAAATAGAAATCATGGTTGTATTTCATTACATCTTATGCAGAACAATTCTGCATAAAAGCATACATAGTAATAACAGAATTAAAACAAGTTTCACCTCAAAAGGAAAACATTAGCCACTCTAAGGGAAATATAAAATTTCACTATGTATTCTGTTGTTACTAGGAACACTGTGCATATAAGTATGCCCGACACTTGTGTCAGTCTATTATGCTTAATGTCACCTGTGTAGAGAGAACAGTCTATAGTGTTATCACTAAATACAATACTCAACATGATATGTCTTAAGAGTCTATCATGTACACTCTTCACTAAAAGTCTCAATTAGTGCACTGTTCTTCACAGTAATCAAGCGGCAGGTTTTATAACACTGCCTGCCGCCACCACATGAAATTTTATTTCCTGTAATTGCTTCGCATAATGTTTGAAGAAAAACTCTGGACGACTTCCTTCCAGTATAAGCACGAAGGCTTTCAAACGACATCGTCTGAAAGAAATTCAGAGACGAGGCAACTTTTGTCGGATCATGACCTGCCGGTGTACTGTCTGGATCCGCTCTGCATATAAGATAGGAGATTTTCACCCTTAACTGTTTCAAAGATAATGTTGAACCAGACGTCTCTCCCCTGAAAAGCTGACCTCCCTTAAAGTCTGAAGTTCTACGAAGATAGACCTTTAGGCATTCCACTGGGCAGAGGGATGCTTCTTCCTTCAGAGTGCAGATTCTCCAGGGACCCCATCTCTTAGTGGGCAGCTCGTTCTTGGATAGAAACGTCGGGTCCGGAAAGAGGTTCAGTTCTCCGGAGTCTGTGAACTGAATGTGGCCATCATCCCTCGAGAGGGCCACTATTTTGCTAACTCTGGCTCCTGAGGCTAGTGCAAATAAGAATATCACCTTTTGAGTAAAGTCTTTCACGAGCAATCCTCATTGTTCAGAGTTGATGCTAAGTGAAGAACCTTATCCAAAGACCATGAAATGGGCTTTGGAGGAGCTGCGGGCCGAAGTTTAGCGCAGGCTTATGGAATCTTGTAGAAGATTTCATAAGAAAAGTCTACCTGGAAGGCATATAGTATTGGTCTGGCTAGGGCAGATTTACATGTAGTAATCGTGCTGGCTGCTAAATCTTGTTAATGAAGATGGATGAAGAAGGATAAGCAGAAATCCGTAGAAATCTCCTTAGGTTTCTTCCCCAGGAAGACTCATATTGTCTTCTTGTTGACATGACTTGTATTCTTCTAAGAAGTTAATACTGTCCCTAGAAATCCTGAACCGTTTCTTGACCGCTAGGGCGATAAAAACATGAGATGAAGGTTCTGGGTTTTCTCTGATGAAGCTGAGACAGTCAATTTCTGCACTTGCTGAGTCAGAACTGGTTCCGGCAACGGGATCAGCTTCAGGCATGGTTCCGTTATCAAAGGGAATCAAACATTGTTGGGCCACTTGTGGGCCACTATTGCTGCTATCCCTCGAAAGGTTTTCAGTTTGTCAAGGACTTTCTGCAGAAGGTTGGTTGGAGGGAACAGGTAGATCTTGGACCACCTGTTCTAATCTATGGACATTGCGTCTGTTGCTTCCGCTAGAGGATACTCGTACGGGGCTACATACCGGGGTAGCTTCTTGTTGTCGCTCATTGCGAAGAGATCTATCTGCAGTCCTGGGACTTTGCGTAATATGAAGGAGAATGATTTTGCGTCTAGGGACCATTCTGACTATCGGGTTGACCTGGATAGAGCGTCCGCTGTCACAATGCGGAACCCTTGAAGGTGGACTGCTGACAAGTGCCATCTCTTCTTCGCTAGACGGAGGATGGCCAGTATCACTTGATTTACGTGAGGCGATCTCGAGCCTTGTCGATTTAGGCATCTCATTACAACTTCGCTGTCTAGAACCAGACGGATGTGGATTGAGCAGCGAAGTTCCAGTTTCTTCAGAGTGAGAAGAACTGCCATGGCTTCCAAAAAATTGATGTGGAAGGTCTTGAAGAGGGGAGACCAGGTTCCCTGGACTCTCCGATGATGAGAGTGACCTCCCCAACCCTCTTTTGAGGCGTCTGTGTGAACGATGACTGCCGGTGGAGGTGGTTTCAGAGGTGCCTTGCTCTTCAGGTTCTTGGCTTCCGACCATGGTTTGAGTAGTGATAGCAGACGATTTGGAATCGGTCTTTGTAGATCTCTTTGAGCGTTTGATGCGTAGTTTCTCCAAACTCCTGATGCATCTTTTAATTAAGCTTTCAATATTGGATCTGTCACCGAGGCAAACTGGAGGGACCCCAACACTCTCTCCTGTGGCCTTCTTGATATCCTGTCGGATTGAAGAAGTCTTTTGACAGATCCTGCTATCTCTTTCCTCTTCTTTGATGGAATGGAAAGGCAGTGTGACTGTAAATCCCAGTGGACGCCGAGCCACTGGAACTTTTGAGCTGGAGATAGAAGAGATTTTTCCAAGTTGATCTTGAATCCTAAGTGTTCCAGGAACTGGATCACTTGCTTGGAGGCTTGCCTGCACTCTTCCTTGGATGCTGCCCACACCAGCCAGTCGTCCAGGTAGGCCACTACCTGGATCCCCTTTAGGCATAGTTGATGAATGACTGCATTCGCAAGCTTGGTGAATACCCTTGGGGCTATGTTTGGACCAAAGGGCATGGCTCTGAAAACGTACTTTCTTTTCTGTAGTTTGAACCCTAGGTAGGGGGAAACTTGACGGTTGATTGGAACATGCCAGTACGCATCCGTCATGTCTATGGAGACTGTGTATGCCCGTTTGGGCAAAAGGGTTCTTATGTGTTGAAGCGTCAGCATTCTGAGTTTGTGGTTCACTATGAACTTGTTGAGTGGTGATAAATCCAGAATGACTGAGCTTTTCCGAATCCTTCTTCGGAACACAAAATAGCCTTCCTTGGAATCTGATGGACTTTGCCTTCCGTATAACTCTTTTGTTCAGGAGTTCCTGAACATATTCTTCCAGAATGGGGGTTGAGTGCTGGCAGGATTGAGGAAAGTTTAGTAGAGTTGAGCTCCAACTCCACCCTAGTCTGTTCTTGATTAGGCTGTGGGCCCAGGGATTGAAGGTCCAACGATCCCGGAAGAGGAGAAGTCTCCCTCCTACCGGTAGCATCTCACTTGGAGTTCTGGTTGGAGGACTTGCCTCCTTAGCCACGTCCACCTTTGTTACCCCTACCTCTGAAGGGTCGTCTAAAGGAACCTCGAGACTTTGGCCTAAAAGTCGTTGATTGGCTTTCAAAGACTGGGGTGAACACCGGGGATTGGTTCGCCAGCGTTTGGGGCACCAGTTGGAAGGTGGTGGTTGGATGTGCCACCGTCTGGGGCACCGTGGCCACGGGAAGCTGTTGCTGTTTTTTAGGCCGAGAGGGCACTCTTGGTCGTTTTGATTTATTCTTCGGCTGTGGACCCTCGTCAGCGGAAGATTTTCTTTTTGAGGACAAGCCCCACTTGGAGAGGAGATTCCTGTTTTCCGTAGCGGCTTTGTCCATGACCTCTTTGACCACTTCGCTTGGGAAGAGGTCTTTTCCCCAGATATTGGAGGCTATGAGCTTTCTTGGTTCGTGTCTCAGCGCAGCCGAGACGAACACTAACTCTCTACAAGTCCTTCCGGCTTTGATAAAGTTGTACAAGTCCTTGGTGACTGTCGCCAAATGAGATTTGGCGAAGACCATGTACATATCTGGGGTGTCCGGGATGCTTGCCATAGTCTCTAAGCCAGTCTGCAGAGACATGGAAGCAGCAAGATGTTCTTTAGTCTCTTTTTCCCTGCGCAGGAGAGACTCCGACAGCTTCGGAAGGATTTCGCCGAACTGTCGTCCAGCAATATCTGCCTCCAGCTTCCCAACTGTGAAGGAGGTATGAACATCCTTCCAGTCTTTATCATCTCATGGAAAAGAAAGGGAAATGGGTCTACACTCCTCCAGTGTAGGGCAAGGTTTCCCTGCTTCAACTGCCTTTAAGGCTGCCTTAAACCCTTTGTCCATAAAGGGGAAGGCACGTTTGGGGTCAGCAATAAAAGACGAGTGCTTTTTGCAGAGAGCCGGCACCATGGATCTAGTAAAGGCCCTCTCTTTCAAGGTGGTTGTATATAAGGCCTGAGCCTTAGAGAGTTCGAGGACAATCGTCTCCTTCAGCTCTGTTTCCTCCTTGGATGCAGGTTCCGTTCTTAGACGGACATAGCAGTCCGGGTAGGCCCCTTTTGCTGGCCCAAAACTCAATTTCTTCTACTGGGACAGTGCCCAGTTTCTCCGAGAGGAAGACCTTCCCCCTCCCACCCCCCACCCCGACATTGGCATATGCTCTGCATATCTCCAAGGGTTAACATCAGAGAAAGCGGGGAGATCCTTGACGTTTAGCTTCTTCGGGGCTAAAAGTGATGCAACCAGCTGATGCATTTCCGTCCGAAGAGAAGCTTCTTTCTCTGACGATTTCTTCTGAATGTCCTGCACCATAGACAGCAGCGAGTGCAACGTACTTGTGATGGAATCTAGCTGGGGTGCAGTAGATGAAGTCGAAGGCACCGGCTCAGTCACTGTGGCTGAAGATACCGAAATCATTTCGGTCTTATCGACTTCAGCCTCAGGAGGTACGTCATCCTCCTGCTCCAGTTCTTCCAGTAGGAGATTGTTCTCAGTCTCCTCTGAGACAACCGACATGTTGTCATCTAAATGGATGCCCTTCAAGGCGTCCGAAACAACAGATTCCATCGGAATCTGTACTAGGGGAATCTTGGGTTGAGCCTGGGGAATGATTGCATCCGCAGATGCCCTAGGAAAAAGACAGTCCCTCATCCTCTCATTAGGAAGGTATGGGCCAGAGGTGTTCCTCTGAAAACCCCTGACCCATTTTTGCAGCGTGTCCCTTGCTACATCCCTTGACTCAATAGATTTTTGATCATCAAAAGCCTCTTTTACCAGTTTGTCACAAACTGGTACATACCTTTGGGTCCCAGTATTTGAGAGCCCCCTTGGTGACTGCGCAGCGAGCATGGGCCCTGTACACGTCATGGCCATAAAAGTTCTTGCTACGGACCCTGCAAAAACTGTTCCCGCACTCGGGATGCTCCTTCTGTAAAGAAAGAAAGCATATAAGTATTCGGTGAAATTCTTAGATTTCAGCATACATATTTTTTTATATATATATTAGCTTGGATAGAGTAAGCTAGAAAATAGGAAAGACACCTACTTGTGTTTCCTGTCCAGCCCATTGCTATGACCTCCAATATTGAACAATAAATTCTTAATGAATTTTGTATGGGAAGATAATATACTTTGATATAAAGTGTCTTCTTAACACAATGTCCCAGGTTCAATATTGGGGGTAAATTAATGGTTGATAACCATTAAGTGGTAGAGAGGATCATTCTCTTATATGCAATGGTCTCATAATAGGCTGCCCATGAAGCACCTTGTAGGTTGGAAAAAACTTTTTGGGCTACAGCACTGACTGGCGGTGGTATGCCGCCAGACCTGCCGGGCCTGCCGGCACATGCCGGACCTGCCGGCATATGCCGGCCTATTCTGGGCTATTGAAGGCAGTTACTGTCTTCAGATCTATACTTTGGGTGGCCGACTGCCGGCCGACAACTCAGTTGCCGGCCACTGGTCATAGTATATTTATTGTCGTTGGGTTATCGCTCAGCGACACCCCCGGCAAGTGGCGGCAGAGTAACTGCCAGCCGCCGACAGCTATAAGCTGCCGTCGGCCGGCCCAGTATAAGGAAAGGTAGAGAAAAAGAGAGAGGATGGAGGAAGGCAAAGGCTCAGCCTTGCCGGCCTACATCCCGAATGAGGGTTCAAGTGGAAGGGGGAATTATATTTGGGCTTCCACCCAACCATATTCCATCCATATGGACTATGGAAGGCAGTCCAAGGGAGGACTGAAGAACACTCTAATGATTATGAGTGTACCTGCCGGCAGCAGACAGGGAACTTCAGGCCAGTTCTATAGGTTACCCTTAGGGTCAAATATAGAATGACGGCCAGGGAGGGTGATGGTTCCTCCAACACAAAAGAGACAGCGGGAAAGGGGGAAAAGTTCTATAAGTAAGGTAATGCCCGAAGGCATTACCCAACTTAAAGGATTCTGATCTCATAAGGTAACCTCAAGTAGGGTTTTCCCGGTTGGGTTAGTCAAGTGAGAAAGCGGCCATAGGACACAATCTCGCAATAGAAAAGAATCTCGTACCAGGTATCTTAGACAATGAAGAAATCATTTCTTCGGTCTAAGATCACTAGCACAGGACTGTCTGCTAGACCGAGGAAGGAGGAATTGTAAAACAAAAACCTCCACGTATGGTCTAGGGAGGCCTAGCCTCCTGTATATACAACTTAACCTGACTTTGGAAATCATTTCACCGAGACAGTAAGATGCCTACCACAGACTTTACTCTGATGTCCCGTTCTAACTCAAAAACCGACTCAGTGGTTAAGAGAAAGAAACGAAACACCCCAGTAAACTTTGCCAGAACTCAGTTCACAGCAAAGCTAACTGAGGGTAGCCTAGGCTTATCAGAGGGAAGAGGAATTGCTCTTAAATCTCGCCAAGAGATTGGTATCGACTTACAGGTTTAGGAGGCATCAACCTCACCTTAGAAGACAATACAAGAGCAATTGGGGATATGTATGAAAGTATACTAAAGCCCCTAGGCTAGTAAGTCTAGGAGCATAGAGAATCGTTCACCGAAATTCTCTTGTATACTATCTTGGAAGAGGAAAATTTATGCAGTAATATCTTAGTTGTGTAAAATATTGCCTGAGCTTCAATACAACTTTACCAGGAAGGCTAGATCATGCATGAAGTGTGTAGGTGCCTAGGCTAGGAAGCCTAGCACTCGTGAGGCTCGAACATAAATAGCCAAATCCACGACAACAATGACATAATATAAAAATTCCTAGCTAAAATACTAAATAGCTTAAGTTATTAAAGCAAATAATGCTGGGAAAGTAGTTCTAGCTAACTAGATGTAGAGGAAGAACGACCGTGTTCATGACACCATCCGGATGGCAAAAGCTCTTGTTACGTTAATTACGATCTCAATCGAAGAGTAAAACTGGCAAGAGCTTACATTTACACAATTCAAAGATATTACTTAACTTTCCAGAAGCTGATGAGGCTGGTGAAGACATCATTGCGACAAATAACTCCAAAATAGCGAGGAATAACACCGGTCAACGAAGCTACAAGAGAAAGACTGGCTTGGTGGCGCCTCGCGGTGGTGATTCGGCGCACTATTTACAGTACAGTAGGAGTGTCGAGAGCGTTGCCTCTTTAATGACTCTCCTATACTCTTTCCACCTTTTCCCCTCGAAGTGGAAACGCTATTAGGGGCGTAGATAGCTATGAGACGTGTCAAGAATACGTTCTCTGATTATGCGATATCCAATTTTAAGGGATATTCGCTCCAGGAGTTAGAATTCTGGATACCTTTGGTAAATTCTCTGGGATATATCACTGTAGTCAAATATAACCTAGGAAGCTACTAATGAAGGAACTTCCATCAGGACTAAATGGCCTGAGCCCAAAAATACATTACAAACTACAATACAAAATTATCATGCTAGCGAGTTTAAAGTTTCCCGACAAAATTAAACAAAAAGCATTACAAGTAATAAGATTATTTTAGGGTTTTTAGGGAAAAGGGACAGTCCCGATTCGAAAGCAAAAGGTAATAAAGAACACGAGGGAGTGAAAACAATTTTT
>NW_027170128.1:50000-57500 GCF_036898095.1 Palaemon carinicauda | reverse complement strand
GACGGCATTGGTCAAGGAAGCCTGAATTAAGTTTCTCCCCTTCCTTATATGCACTCTTTCGGTTGCCGGGCTCGGGGGGTTGTGTACACTCTTATCCCGGCATCCATTCTATTTTCTTCTAGTGCTGTACCTGTCCCGGCTGCCGGCCTATGAGGCCGGCTGACGACCTATGAGGCCGGCAGCCGGGCAGGTGTAGTCTTCTGGTTCTTTTGCTGCCGGCTGGCATCGGTCTTGTACCTTTGCCGGCTGGCTTATGTCAGTCCTTGTCTGCCGGTCACCAAGAGTGTGGCCGGCAGCTGGGTACTACCTTGTGTAGTTGCTGGCCGGCAGTCATTGCCGGCCAACACTGGCTGTTGCTGGCCGGCAGCTGCTGCCGCCGGCACAGGCATTTGAACCAGAGTGCTGCCGCCCTATAGCTGTTAAGTAGTATACTTTAAAGCTAGTTGTGGTGTGTGCCGGCCGGCAAAGGCAGGCCGGCACACATCCTCCTATACTGTAATAGTATTCTTCTGTATAGCATATACAGTAAGAAGAAAACTATAGTAAAAGTTTAGGTACAGCACTGTATCTTCTAACACTATTGTGTTTTCTTGCACAGCCCTTTGCTGTTGCCCTCAGACAGGAAGCAGAGTTCTTCCCCGTCTATTATCCAGGATTTTAAAATCATTGCCTAGGTGTGAGCTCCACCTGTTTCCTCTGGAAACCTTGCATTGGTTACTCTAGTAGAGATAAACCATTTTGATTTTATTATCTGGAAGGCTGCAACAGTGGGTTGTGAGGGAAACACAAGTGTGTGTCTTTCCTTTATGAATTGTTATGCTATACTATGCATATCCAGTAATACATAGTTCACTTGATACTCATGGAAATTTTTTCTCTTTACAGGAGGACCCTCCGAAGTGCGGAAATGTTTTCTGCAATGTCCGCAGCAAGAACCTCTGCGGACATGAGTGTTGTAGGAGACACGCAGCATGCGCTGTCTCCAAGGATGATCTCCAGTCTTGGGACCCTCAGGTATGTACTGTATGCACTAACCTGATTACTGAGGCTTTTGATTCCCCTAGAACGGCGGAATCAAGGGATATAGCTAGGGAAAAGCTTCGTACTTGGGTAAGGGGCTTCAAGAAGAACACCTCTGGCCCTTATCTTCCAAGTGAGAAGATGAGGGCGTATCTTTTTCCCCAGGCATCAGCTGAGGCAGTGATTCCCCAGCCTCAAGAGGAGATCCCTCAAGATCAAGTCCAGGTGGACGAGGAAGTCGCAGATGCGATGCAAGACATCCAGTTGTGTGACAGGATGTCTGACCTGGACGAAGGTTTGGAAGAAGACCTCCTGGCAGAAGGTCAGGATCAAGTTCAAACCCCGGATGTCGTAGAGGATGGGGTCGACGAGGTGTCGGCTACTCCGGTTCAGATGCCGGAGCCCATCCCCTCAACATCGGCTGGTCTCCCAGTAGAACTGGGACAGGCCCTCTCTTCGATTGTTGAAATGATCCAACAAATGCAGAAGGAGAATCAGGAGAAGGCGGCTGCAATGGAACTGCGTATGCAGTCCCTAGCAGAATCACATGGGCCCCAGAAAAGGCTCAATGTGAAAGACCTTCCCATATGCTCAGATGCTAACCCATGGAGGTATGCTGAGCACATGCCGATGACGACTGGTAAGATCGTCATCTCGGATAAGCTGGGTTCAGTTCCCCTAGAGGAGGTAGAATTCTGGCCCAGCAAGGCATCATATCCGGACTGCTATGTCCGGCTGAGAAAAGAACCAGCTTCAAGGGAGGAGACAGAGCCGAAGGAGGTCATTATTATGGACCACGCTAAGGCTCAAGCCCTACTTTCATCCTCGATGAAAGAGAGGGGCTTCTCGAATTCGAAGGTAGCTGCATTGAGCAAGAAGCTCCCTTCTTTTGTGTCCTCTCCTGATAGAGCCTTCCCCTTTTTACAAAAAGGGTTTGCGGCTGTCCTAAAGGCAGTCGAGGCCGGCAAGCCTTGCCCCTCCCTGGAGGAGTGTAAACCCTTGTCGCTGGCTCTGCCTATGGACCACAAAGACTGGAAGGATGTCCATCTGATATTCTCAGTGGGAAAGTTGGAGGCTGATATTGCCGGACGGCAATTCGGCGGGGACCTCCCCAAGCTGCCCGAATCTCTTTTACGAAGAGAGTTCGAGACCAAAGAAAGACTGGCTGCCTCAATGTCTCATCAGACCACTCTTGAGACAATGGCAAGTGACCCTAAGGTCCATGAAATGTTCATGGTAGTGGCTAAGTCTCACCTAGCCACAGTGACGAAGGACCTTTATGGCTTCATCAAGGCAAGGAGAGCTTGCAGGGAGGTCGTGTTCGCCGGGGCTTCGGTGAGACACGGACCAAGGAAATTAATCTCCTCCAACATTTGGGGAAAAGACCTTTTCCCTACCGATGTGGTCAAAGAGGTTGTTGATAAGGCCGCCGTGGAGAATAGAAACCTTCTCCAGAAGTGGGGCCTGGCTATCAAAAGAAAATCTTCCCCGGATGAGGGTCCTCAACCAAAGAGGAAGAATATGAAGACTAGGCTACCATTTCGGCCAGCCAAGCCTTATAGACAGCAACAGCAACTGCAATTGCCTTTGCCTCCAGTGCCCCAGATGGTGGCACAAACCCCGACTGCCTTTCAGTGGGTACCCCAGGCTGTGCCAGGTCAGTCAACCACATTCGCCCCAACGTTCGAAGGACAGTCTTCTTCCTTTCGTGCAAAACCTAGAGGAGCAGCCAGAGGCTCGTCTAGGCGCCCCTCAAGGGGAAGGGGATTCAGAGGTGGTCGTGGTCAGGGAGGCAAGACCTCAGGACGGCAGTCCAAGTGAAATGATACCGGTAGGAGGGAGACTGATGAAATTTTGGGATCGCTGGACCTTCGATCCCTGGGCCCAAAGCCTACTCAAGAATGGACTGGGTTGGAGCTGGTACAGCACTCCACCCCCATGCCTTCGGTTTTTCCAACACTCCACCCCCGTTTTGGAGGAGTACGTTCAAGAACTGTTGGAGAAAAATGTGATCCGAAAGGTGAAGTCCATCAAATTCCAAGGGAGGCTGTTTTGTGTTCCCAAGAAAGACTCGGAAAAGCTCAGAGTCATTCTGGACTTGTCACCACTCAACAAGTTCATAGTGAATTGCAAATTCAAGATGCTAACACTGCAACACATAAGGACCTTACTGCCCAAGAGGGCATACTCAGTCTATAGACTTGTCAGACGCATTTGGCACATTCCAATCAGCCGTCGACTCTCCCCCTACCTAGGGTTCAGGCTACAACGGAAACTGTACGCCTTCAGAGCCATGCCATTCGGGCTAAACATAGCCCCAAGGATTTTCACGAAGCTTGCGAGCGCAGCTCTCAAACAATTACGCCTAAAGGGAATTCAGGTAGTAGCCTACCTGGACGACTGGCTGGTGTGGGCAGCATCCGAGACCGAATGCTTGCAAGCTTCCAGTCAGGTGATCCAGTTCCTAGAGTACCTAGGCTTCAAGATCAACAAGAAAAAGTCTCGACTTTCTCCATCCCAAAAGTTCCAGTGGCTGGGAATCCACTGGGACCTTTTGTCACACAGTTTCTCCATCCCAACGAAGAAAAGGAAGGAGATAGCGGGCTCTGTCAAGAGACTTCTAGATTCCGAAAGGATATCAAGACGCGAACAGGAGAGGGTACTAGGCTCTCTCCAGTTTGCTTCAGTGACAGACCCAGTGCTAAGAGCACAGCTAAAGGATGCAACCGGAGTTTGGAGAAGGTATGCATCAAACGTGCGAAGAGACCTGAGAAGACCAGTGCCGCCTCGGCTACGTACTCTTCTCAGACCTTGGTCCCAAGCCAGACATCTAAAGAAGTCGGTTCTTCTTCAGCCATCTCCCCCGTCGATGACGATTCACTCAGACGCCTCAAAGGAGGGATGGGGAGGTCACTCTCATCGGAAAAAAGTCCAGGGGACTTGGTCCAAGCTATTCAGGACCTTTCATATAAACTTTCTAGAAGCCATGGCAGTGCTCCTTACCTTAAAGAAAGTCTCCCCGCGTCACTCGATCCACATAAGATTGGTGACAGACAGCGAGGTGGTTGTGAGATGCTTGAATCGACAAGGGTCGAGGTCACCACCTCTCAACCAAGTGATGTTAGCCATTTTCCGATTGGCGGAAAAGAAGAAGTGGTACCTGTCGGCAGTTCACCTTCAAGGAGTCCGCAATGTGACAGCGGACGCTCTATCCAGGTTCACACCGATAGAGTCGGAATGGTCCTTAGACGCAGGATCATTTTCCTTCATTCTGAATCAAGTCCCAGAACTGCAAATAGACCTCTTTGCGACGAAAGACAACAGGAAGTTGCCCCTGTACGTGTCCCCGTACGAGGACCCCCTTAGCGGAAGCAGTGGACGCAATGTCCCTCGACTGGAACAGATGGTCCAGGATTTATCTGTTCCCTCCTCACAACCTTCTGTTGAGGGTCCTCAACAAACTGAGATCCTTCAAGGGGGTAGCGCAATAGTGGCCCACAAGTGGGCGAACAGTATGTGGTTCCCCTTGGCGTTGGAACTACAGATGAAGTTCGTGCCGCTACCACATCCAGTTCTGACCCAGCGAGTCCAGAAGTCGACTGTCTGCGCTTCATTACAGAAAACCCAGACCCTGCAGCTCATGATTTTCTCGCCCTAGCGGTGAGAAAGCGTTTCGGGATTTCGAAAGCCAGCATAGACTTCCTAGAGGAATACAAGTGCAAATCGACTAGAAGGCAATATGAGTCATCTTGGAGAAAATGGGTGGCCTTTGTAAAGGCAAAGAATCCGCAGGAGATCTCAACAGACTTCTGCTTATCTTTCTTCATCCACCTCCATGGCCAAGGGTTGGCAGCTAACACGATTTCAGTGTGTAAATCGGCTTTGATGAGACCCATTTTATTTGCCTTCCAGATCGACCTAGGTAACGAGATCTTTAATAAAGTTCCGAAAGCCTGCGCTAGGCTCAGACCTTCAGCACCTCCAAAGCCCATCTCATGGTCTTTAGACAAAGTTCTTCATTTCGCCTCCCTGTTGAGCAATGAAGAATGTGCGTTAAAGGATTTGACGCAAAAAGTTATTTTCCTATTTGCACTCGCGTCCGGGGCCAGGGTTAGTGAGATCGTAGCCCTCTCGAGAGAGGCAGGTCGTGTTCAGTTCCTGGATGGGGGGGAGCTGAACCTGTTTCCGGATCCTACGTTTCTCGCCAAGAATGAGTTACCCACCATCTCTATGTCCAGTAGAATGCCTAAAGGTCTATCTTCGTAGAACTTCAGACTTCAAGGGTGGTCAACTATTCAGGGGAGAAACATCAGGCTCAAATTTATCTCTGAATCAACTCAGAGCGAAAATCAAATATTTTATTCGCAGAGCGGATCCTGACAGTACACCCGCAGGTCACGATCCGAGGAAAGTTGCCTCATCCCTAAATTTCTTCAATTGTATGGATTTTGAACATCTCCGTTCATACACGGGCTGGAAGTCTTCCAGGGTGTTCTTTCGCCACTATGCGAAGCAAGTAGAGGAACTTAAGAGATCTGTGGTAGCAGTGGGTCGTGTAGTTAACCCTACTGTTTAACTCTGCGAGGAACAGTGGTCTTAATTGGGACGATTAAGTCCAGGGTGAGTGTGTAGGTACATACTGTACTACAAACTAAATGAGGGCACCAAGTGCCCATATAGACTGTTCCTTCTTTCAAAGGTGAACCTAGCATAAGTTCAGACATGTGTGCCAAGCGTTTCTAACGCTAATGTGATTGATTTGTAATACAGATTTTTTATGACTTGATACCTTGGTATCTTATTAAAGTGGTGTTCAATGGTTTTTCATTCAGATAAACAAGTTCTGTTTACTATCATACTTATGCTTAAAGTTTTGGGTTACCCTCTTTTATATAAATATATATATTTGTTGTTAACCTGTCTGTTTATTATCTGTCAATAAACTTGTTCTTGAGAACCTTGCGTCTCTTTCACCTGTGTCAATTTATTGGTATAATTGAGCATTTTAATTCTATGTATCTTATCTGGGATAATTCTGATAGAATTGTTCTGTTATGCAAACTATGTTGCATTGGTTTATGTAAGTCCCCTAATGGGAGGACTCCGTCCCATAAAGGGACGAGGGCGGTATTATTAGTTTCTTCCTATGCGGATATAAACCTTTGTCCAATACAAGTATTGTGCGGATTACTGGTCAATATATCGACGCAGTGGTTCTATACAAACTATGCTTTACTTAATATAGGGCGAGACCACTATATTAGCTTGCCTGGTATTCATACATAGATATATGTACTCTTCGAGACTTTCCAGAGTCTAGTAGGACTCTTCCCTGTAGGGGGCAGGAAGCTCTAACATAGTTTATAGTTAGTTGAAAAGATGTATAACGGTAACATCTTAGGTCTCTAGGTCTAGTCGACCGGGAATAAATACCTCCGGGGAGTACGGCACGTTCTGAGAATCGACAGATACAGTAATGCTCTGGTACACTTCCATCAGGACGACATGGCTTGAGCCCAAAAAAACGGATTTTGAGCGAAGCGAAAAATCTATTTTTGGGTGAGATAGCCATGTCGTCCTGATGGACCCGCCCTTGCCTTTCTAAGAAAGGGCTGTAGGACCCCTCCCTACATACAGTATCTGTAGCACCTCGTGTACGCTACAAGGAATACAGATGGCGCCAGGATTGGCGCCAGGCACGCATACGAATCGGGGGATAGGGAAGCCTTGGGAGCGGCTCCCCTTTTTCTTTCCCGAATTCGTATCTCGTCAATCTCCCTCCTACGAGACGAAATCTCTGTTCAGGTCGTAGATTGCCATGTGACGTGTCTAGAATACGTCCTCTGATATGTCGCGATATCCCTTTCACGAGGGATACTCGCTCCAGGAGTTAGAATTCTGGTACCTTAAGGTAAATTCTCTGGGAATATCGCCGTAGTTGTAATATACCCTAGGAAGCTACCCTATAGGAACTTCCATCAGGACGACATGGCTATCTCACCCAAAAATAGATTTTTCGCTTCGCTCAAAATCCGTTATATATATATGTATATATATGTATATATATATACATATATATATATATATATATATATATATATGTGTGTGTGTGTATATATATACTGTATATATATATACACAAATATATATGTTCCGATGTCTCAAAAATATTGTATCTTAATTGTTAATTACTTTTCTTGTAGTTTATTTATTTCCTCATTTCCTATCCTTAATGGGCAATTTCCTTGTTGGAGCCCTGGGCTTAGAGTCTCTTGCTTTTCCAACTAGGGCTATAGCTCAGCAAATAATAATAATAATAATAATAATAATAATAATAATAATAACATTAACATTAAAATTAATAATAATAATAATAATAATAATAATAATAATAATAATAATAATAATAATAATAATAATAATAATAATAATAATGATAATAATAATAACAACAACAAAAGCCTCAGAGAATATTCGTGT
>NW_027170128.1:25000-40000 GCF_036898095.1 Palaemon carinicauda | reverse complement strand
TATTCCCGTGACAGTATGCATCACTGCAAATAAAAGACTGTTGTTTTCTTGTTCACTGGTTGCACATAAAGGTACCAAAGAATTATTGATATTTTCTCTATGATTTTCGATCCAGGTCTTCTCTGCTTGTCGAAATATTTCCTGTTCGATTCAGTTTGCGCCATTTCAAAAAGCTTTTCCTTTATCCTAGCTGCCTTATTGTTTTTGTATAGGTATATCGATCTTCATAACTGAGATTATTATTATTATTATTATTATTATTATTATTATTATTATTATTATTATTATCTAGGCTATAACCCTAGTTTGAGAAGCAGGATGCTATTAGCCAAAGGGCTCCAACAGGTAATAGATAACCCAGTGAGGAAGAGAAATAAGGAAATAGATAAACTACAAGAGATGTAATGAAAACTTAAAATAAATTTTTTTTAAGAAGAGTAACAACATTAAAACAGACCATTCATATATAAACTACAAAAAGAGACTTATGTAGGCCTATTCAACATAATATAAATCTTAGCCTTTAAATACACAACACGTTTATACAATCAAATAATTGAGCAATTCAATAAAGGTATATATCTACTTAATTAATCCAGAACTATAGCATCAATAAAAACTTTTAAACATCTCAGAAAGCAATTGATGTATCTAGAAAGATGACACATGATAAATATATAAAAAAATCTGTGACAAGCGACCCATTTAACAACAAATATAGGATCGTGCCAAGACTTTTAATTTTGTTATGGAGAGGAACTGTCCTCGGAATGGGATAAAATATTTAATGGTTGTCCATCTCAAAAAGACGGATATGAGAAATTGAAGCTTATCGTCTGTAAAGGGGAGAATAGCCCGTGTTAATCTGCGACAAATAAAGATATTATTATTATTATTATTATTATTATTATTATTATTATTATTATTATTATTATTATTATTATTAGTAAAGCTACAACACTAGTTGGAATAGCAGGATGATATAACCCCAAGAGGTTTCAAAAGGGAAAAATAGTCAAGTGAGAAAAGGAAATAGATAAACTTTATCGAAAGTAATAAAAAATTAAATAAAATTATTCTAGGAACAGTAACAGCATTAAAACAATAAAAAGTTTAAGATCACTAAAAGCATTTAAACAATAAAATATTTCGAGAACAGTAGCAACATTAAAACAGATCTTCCCTTTATAAACTAAAAAAAAAAATACATATCTCAGCCTTTAGAAACATATGGTTCCTAATCTTTTCCAGTGGTGGATATTAGTACTTGATGAGACATTAATAGAGAAAAAAAACAGTTTCTCCTGTCGCATATGGAGTCCATCTGTTAAGAGTTTCTTCTTCCAGCTCATCGGTTTTTATAGATGGCGCCTGTCACTAACCCCGAAATCCATCTTACCAACGCGAAATGGAAAAGTTTTTTTGGGGAGGCGTGTCTTGCATGTGAATCGTTTATCAAACTTTCTTTTTTATTCCTCTTTTCTGTTTTTTCTTTTCTTTCTTTACGTGTACCTCTACATCAGTGCTGCCATTTTTACTCCAATTTTAACCCCTCGTTCATTCATCGATTATTTGACTTGTTATAACTTTTTCATTGTGTTCACTTTTCACCTTTTATTTAGTAGATTCTTTACCAACCTTACTTTGGTCCCCCGTCTCTCTCTCTCTCTCTCTCTCTCTCTCTCTCTCTCTCTCTCTCTCTCTCTCTCTCTCTCTACTTCATTACTTCCGTCACACAGACTTCAAACTTGACTTGACCCCATGGGTCATACAGGCTACCAGTTTATTGCTGTGACTCTCTGGACTAAGGGAAATAAGCTGCCGTGACGGAGGTCTGCACTTTCAAAGAGTTTTTTTTTTTTAGTTTAACAATTGAATTGGTGGCTTATATTTTTGTGTGTTTTATATTTCATTTATTGTTATATATATCCATTTGTTATCAGTTTTTGTTTTGCTTAAATTATACTAATGTTTGTCTATTATTATTATTATTAGTAGTAGTAGTAGTAGTAGTAGTAGTAGTAGTAGTAGTAGTAGTAGTAGTAGCAGCAGCAGCTAAGCTACAAACCTAGTTGAAAAAGCAAGATGCTATAAACCCAAGTGATAAATAGCCTAGTGAGGAAAGGAAATAAATAAATAAACAAACGATACAAGAAGCAATGAAAAATTGTTTAAAAATATCGTCAACAATAAAATAGATATTTTATATATAAACTATAAGAAACTCATGTTAGCCTGTTCAACATAAAAACATTTGATGGAAGTTTGAACTTTTGAAGTTCTATCTCGACGCTTTTCAATAGGGAAATATAATCGTGGTTAAATTGAGCTATCAACTCCCCACAGAGCTTTAGAGCTTTTTTTATTCGACATCCTAACGTTTGCGTTACCTATCTCAATACGAAGCAAAATTGGAGAATGAAAAATGATCTCTCGCACTGTGATTATCTTTTCCAGGCTAAATTTAAGGGTTGGTTTGCATCAGGGGGGTTTAGCATTTGATCCATTTGTCCTCTTGCTCGGTTTCCTTTTTAATAGTTTTTTTTTAGATTTCTTCCACTTCATAGTGTCTGCTCGTCTTTTATTTTTTTGTTCATGCAATACCTTTACCAAAATTTAAGAGTTTGCGAAGTGTATGTATCCATTTCTGTCGTCGTTTATTTACTAAAAGCAGCTTTATACAAAACCTACTTTATTTTTTCCAAACTTATTGTCATGTTGGGTATGACCCAAGGATAAGTCTGTAACATTTTGGATCAAGTACATCAAAGTACAAGTGATCAAAATTACATTGAAGATAACCACGATGTTAAGTAAATGGTAGATATTATAATAGTTTATATTTAGATTGTAAACAACATTACGCAAAAGCTACAGAACCAATTTCAACGAAACCTGGTGGACATGAGGGGTATGATCAAAGGACAAATCCATCAGATTTTGAGGAGAATACATCGAAGTACAAATATGCAGTAAAGTTAAGAGCAAAATAAGTCTGCATGGCCTGGCAAAGACATGCTCTATACTGAGCGCCCCTTAGTTCAGTTAGTACCTCATGTTCATCATCATCATCATCATCATCATCATCTCCCCCTACGCCTATTGACGCAAGAGCCTCGGTTAGATTTCGCCAGTCGTCTCTGTCTTGAGCTTTTAATTCAATACTTCTCCATTCATCATCTCCTACTTCGCGCTTTATAGTCCTAAGCCATGTGTCAGAGTAGGGCGAGAACGTCTAGAGAGGATAGTGGCGAAGCACAGACCAACCGCTGGGACTGCCTCCTTCGAGACTGTGATGACCCGAGAGTCTGGCAGGCTGTAGACTGGAAGGGGGAATTTCAGGTAGAAAATAAAACTGACGGGGGTCCCACAGATGAGGAATTCAAAGAATATTTCGAAAATTTATTAAATACTGTAAAAAACAGTCTAGTTGATGAAAATATACTGTCATTTGTAAATGTCCCTATCTTGGACGATCAAATAACAGTCGGAGAAGTCCAATCCCAGATTAATAGAATTAGACCTGATAAGGCATGTGGGCCAGATGAGGTCTACCCTGGTGTTCTTAAGTTGCTTCCAATGGAATGGTTGTTGACACTCGCTACTTTGTTTAACGCCCTTTTCCTGCCTGCATCTTATCCCAGTTTGTGGTCTTTGGCCAAGCTCTACGATTTTTAAGAAAGGCAACAGACAGGAACCCAAGAATTATAGAGGAATCACAGTTATTAACTGTTTAGCAAAGTTGTATAATATGATACTTTGTTCACGACTTGAAACATGGTTTAAGCCTTACAGGGAACAGGCTGGGGCACAGAGGGGAAGGGGTTGCATGGAGCTTATTGTAGCTTTGCGATTGCTGATGGACATGGCTAGGAAGAAAAATAATAAACTCTTTGTCCTATTTGTTGATTTTAGGCAGGCTTATGATCTAGTACCTAGAGAAATGTTATTTAAGGTTTTAGAACGTTTAGGTTGTGGAGCTGTTATGTTGGCAGCCTTGATAGCATTTATAGAGTAACAAACAGCGTAATTGGTACTGCAATCATAACTACTACTATGGGAGTTCGTCAGGGAAGCTCTGCATCGTGCCTTTTCATTTTGTACATTAATGATCTCATTAAGCTTATCAAGAATAATTGCAATATTGATGGTTTTTTATCATGGCTCCATTTATTAGTGTTAATGGATGATACAGTTCTCCTTGCAACTACCAGAGAAGCTATCATCCATAAAATGCCATTATTGAAGCAATATTGTCACACTTTAGGGATGAAAATTAATGCAGGGAAAACTAAGTTTTTTGTTATTATTGGAACAGCACAAGACGATAGCCCAATTGAGATCGATGGCCTTACAGTAGAATCCTGCTCACAATATGTATATTTGGTATCAGTTTTTACTGCAGATGGCTCTGTGTCTTCCTCTGTCGTGGCCCATGCTCGATCCAGGATGCCACATATCAATAAATTTGTTTCGTTTTTGAATGAAAATAATGATATCCCATTTATTGTTAAGAAAAGTGTTTTTGATGCGGCTTTGATGTCAGATATCCTGTATGGGTGTGAGTCATGGTTGAATGCAGACTTGAAGCCGGTAGTTAAGCTATATAACTGGGGATTAAAACTATTGCTTGGTGTTAGAAAGACAACATGCAATGAATTATGTTATATTGAATTACGGTATCCGCCATTGCGAGAGCTTGTTCGTAGCAAACAGAGAAAGTTTTTTGGTAGGATGTGGAGAGAGAGGACTTCGATGGAGGATGACCCTTTGATATTTTCAATTAAGACCGTATTGGGAGCCAGGTATAACACCAAGACTTACATAGAAGGACTGATTAATGATAGTAGAGATTATGTAGAAATTGCAATGGAGACACTCAGGAGTAATATCACTAATTCTGACTCCTCAAGAAAAGTAATATATAGAGAATTCAATCCAGATCTCTTAGTTCATGACATCTATTCTGTTAGGCATAATGTTAGATAGAGTTAGATAGAGTCTCATTTACTAGGTTCAGGATTGCATCTCACTCGCTGGCGGTGAAAGTAGGTAGGTGGGGTAGGAGGGGGTGAGGCCGTCTGCCTTTGGAGGAGCGACTGCGTACCTGTGGAGCCATTCAGACAGAAGTACACGTAACACAAATATGCTCAAGGACACAAAATATCAGAGATACTTATTTTTCTAAAATGAGGGTTATATTTTCAGATCAGCGAACCCTGGCAGAGCAATGTAAGATTATGAACTTAAATCTCTACGAGTATTTGTGAATATTTGTGAATATTTCTGAATTAAAGAAAAAACAGCTTTTTGGAGTATGATTTTGTATATAAATGCCAAATTTGGTTGTTAATTTTGTTTGTTTTTTTATAACTACTAGAGTTTGTTTTATTACTGGTACATGTTCACAAAATAATGTCTTGTATACGTTAAAAAACCTGTTATTCTTACCTTTGTGTATATAATGTATTGCATTGCCAAGTGTAGTATTTTGCATTTATTTGGACCAAAAGTAAATAATTATTGTAAATATGAGCTGTATATGTTGTGGTCAATAAAAAAATCTATCTATCTATCTAGGCCTGGGTCTTCCAACTCTTCTAGTGCCTTGTGGAGCCCAGTAGAACGTTTGGTGAACTAATCTCTTTTGGGGAGTGGGAAGAGCATACCCAAACCATCTCCATCTATCCCTGATCATAATCTCATCCTCATATGATACTCTAGTAATCTCTTATAGTTTCATTTCTAATCCTGTCCTGCCGTTTAACTCCCAATATCCTTCTGAGTTAGTATACTCTGTTTCCCTGTTTGTTCTGTTTGAGGTTCTTTATTTCAACAAAAGGACGAAATATTTGTTCGTATCCAGATAATCTCCTGTACACATAAAAAACCCGTTCATACCTAGATAATAGTTTCCCTTGAATTGTACCTACTTAAGTGATTTTTTCTCAATAATGAATAATATTTTATCTACATAATCTCCCTTTTTAACTTTTTTTTCTTTTTTTTTTGAAGAAAAATAAGATACAAAGAGAATTCGTTATTTATTTTATGTAACAATATTTTTCCAATTACCTTTAAACCTAATTAAAAGAAATATAGTAAATTGAAGTTAAGATTCTCATGAAATTCTCAGAATTAAAATAAAATTCATGTATTCATATCTATATATCTATCTATCTATCTATCTATCTATCTATCTATCTATATATATATATATATATATATATATATATATATATATATATATATATATATATATATATATATATATATATATATATATATATATGTGTGTGTGTGTGTGTGTGTGTGTGTGAAATTATAATGAACATAAGTGCTTGCTTCCAAATGCACGTTACCTGGCTAGACTCAGATTAATAATATATGCCATTAGTTCCTGTACGACTTCATCAATCGAAAGGCGAGATACTGTGCCTGACTACAGTCGTAAACACATTCCTGCATCCTTTGATGAAAGAAGATGCACAAATGCGCTTCCTTCGAAGTAACAACAAGAAAACAGCAACTAAGCTGCAGAGATACTGGAAGAGAAAACAAGGTTGATTTTGAACCATTCTCTAAAACCTCCCATATGGATTGATAAATCCTGGTGGTAGAAGTCTTTAAAGCTCCTATAAAAATAACCTTTCCAAGGGAGGAGTCTGAGAAAAATTACTCTAAAAGGAAGACTCCTAGGAGAGTCCACTATCCACTCCAGAATCTGTTAAAAGTTCTATACAATGACGACACTAAAGTCGCCACAGATTCTTGCAGACTTCTCGATGTAGAGTCCATTCTCCAGCTGAGATAGCCTGCGAAACTTCTTTTCCCCCTGAATGAACCTTACAGAAGGATACATTCTTCTCCTTGCCAACAGTTCATTGTTGCTTGCACCTCGAAGTCGAGGTGACGGAACACAACACAAGGCCTAAGGTCCTTTGTTCAAAAAGGGGAGACCTCCTGGAGGATGCCTGGAGGACACCTGGAGGACGCCTGGAGGACACCTGGAGGATGCCTGGAGGATTCCTGGTTGGAACCTACTGAAATAGACTGGATCGTTCCACAACTGAAGGCATCTTATAGCATCCAAAAAGGACGCATAAGGACTCAAGATCTTCTCCTTGTCCCAAATTGATTGAGGATGAAAAGGAGAGGACAAAGAAAAATCACAAAAGGATTACATCTAGCTTCTGATTGGCCAGGAAACGAGGATGATCAGAGATAAATCAAGGATCTCAAAGAAAGATTCAAGATAGCTTGCCCTTTTCTAAGGTGAGATGTAAAAGCCTGAAAAAACTAGACTCCGAATCCCCATTTTGAGATGGGGTCAGAAGAGACTCGTCTTGTGGGCAAGAAGATCCAATTCTTCAAAAAAAGCTCAACGTTATCTGAAGATACAACATGTAGATTGGAAGAATAAGTCCTGAGAAGCCAATCTTCCCTAAACCGGGAGGCTCAGATCTCGAGTGCAGTAGACTGTTACATAAGCATTAGATGTGTGAACAGTATCGGGGCAGAGCTAAGACCAAAACACACAGTCCGACTCTAGACTCCTCTCTAGAACTGGGAGGGAGGTCTATGGAGCTAAACTTGAAGGTGGTTTCCCTAAAAAGGGAAAAAATTACTCCTCTTTCAGAAGAAGAACTGACCAAGCTCTGCTCCTAACTTCTCCCATTAATTGCTAGAAATAGTAAAGTTTGGTTTCTACTGTCTGAAGGCGAAAGCAGTTAGACTCTCTTTTGATAACTATCAGGTTGACGTCAAGTTCCGAAGGACATTCGACGTCACGTCCCGGAGGACGCTCGACGTTACGTCGCGGAGGACGCCCGACGTCACTACCCGGAGGACGTTCGCGACCCGGAGGACGTACGGCGCCTTTGCCCTGTTCCTCGAGTCTGGTATCTATCCTGCTTAAAGTCTTCCTCGAAAAGCCTGAGAAAAAATCAGAAAAGGAGATCTTTCCTTTGATTTGCGGCTAAAGAAGGATAGATGAAAAACCTTTCTTGCTGAATCTAAAACCAAATCTTAGGTGGCCTTTGGGTAACTCAGATGAAACTCTTATTAATTCTACTGAGAAAGAGAGGAAGACAGAGATGAGCAAAGAAATTCTATTTCTAAAAGGATTCAGCCCGAAGGGGCTGAAACGAACACCTCTGACTTCTTGTATTCCAAAAAGAGTTGTATTCCAACTAGAGTTGTATCCCAGATACAAGATCTAGACGCCAGACTATTCGAAGGAAAAAATGAAAGCTGCCTATCCTTGGTCCTTCTGAGACACCATTTAGTCTCTAAACATCCTTAAGCTCCAATGAATACCTGGTAAGAACCATCATGGAAAAAAAGAGAGACTTCTCGACGCCTTCCAAGTGAATTCCGAGGAAGGCTTAAAGCAGAGCGACAGGTGCAAAATAGTCTGGAAACTCATTACAAAAAACTTCCATGAGTTCCTTAAACAACTCTAGGACGAACGGACTAAGGATCCTCTCCTTCTGATAACTCAAAAAATTCAAAGAAGAAAAGTGATTGTCAATGTCTACTTCTGACAAAGAACTAACGGCAGTAGTGATGTTAGTGTTAAATTTCACATCCCGGAGAACGCTCGCGACTAGGAGGACGCTCGACGTTCAACAGAACATGTCTGGTAAAGGTCCTGAGTACTGGTGTCAAAGAAAACCAGAACATCGCCTCTGTCGCCACGTTGCTCTAAGGGTAGACGCTCGACTTTGAGAAACTTCGCATTCTTAAAAGCGTCTATGATAAAAGACATCGGTGATCTCAACATTCGAATCGACTAGTGTCATCACAAAGTCTGAGGTTCTCATGATCAATGTCATGCCTCATGCTGGATGTTAGACGTCGAGAGTGGCGCCAAGCATCCTGAAAGGCGTGGAGCCGAGCGGCCAATAGAGCACGACGCCGAACGTCTTATAAGACGTAGTGCTGAAAAGCCTGTAAGACGTGGCGCCGATCGTCCTGGAATAAGAGGCGCCAATCGTCCTGTAAGATGTGGCGCCAAGCATCCTGAAAGATGTCGCGCCGAACGTCCTGACAGACATGAAACCGAGCGTCTTGTAAGACATGGCGCCGAGTGTCCCGAAAGACGAGGCGCCGAACGTCCTGAAAGACTAGGCGCCGAGTGATCTAGCAAAATTATCTACATTATACTGCTCGGCGTCTACGGTTGAAAGAATTCTGTTCAGAGGGTCTCATGGCCGACTGGCGCTCTGGGACAAAAAACCGTGTCTATAAAGGTTATTCTTGTCAGACGTGGCACCGAGCGTCCTGAAAGACTAGGCGCCGAACATCCTGAAAGACAAGGCGACGAGCAATCTAGCAAAATGATCTACATTATGCTGCTGGGCGCGAATGGTTAAACGAGTTCCATTCAGAGGGTTCTCATGGCCGACTGGCTCTCTGGGACAAAATACCGTGTTTTTATAGGTTATAGTATCGCTATTAACAGCATATGTGATGCAATACAAGACTCAAACACTAGTGTTAGTATGAGACTATCCCATGCAAGGGCGAGGGTTCTGGCAAAGACAACCGGAACGCTCGAGGTGACGTCTGCTCTAGAGCTATAACTAGGCTCTCTCTCGTATCATTTCGCCGAAAGATATTCCATCTCCCAGGAAAAATCCGAGCAGAAGCATCCTCCACTGTGCTGAAAAAATTCACTGCACTAATTTAGCACTGAAACTTGCACTTTACGCTCTCACAGAAAAGACTAAGCCCTGCCCGTGTGAGAGATCTTACTCTCAGCCAAGGGCTTGAAAAAGAATGCAAAATCGTTCATTTCTTGTTACAAAATATTTTAATAAAAAATTACACTGATATTTTTTATTGAAAAATAAATACTTGAACACACTAAACTGTCCGTTACATATAACTATCAGCTCGACATCTCGTCCCAGAGGACGCCCGACGTCACAACCCGGAGAACGCTCGACGTCACAACCAGGAGGACGCTCGACAACACAACCCGTAGGACGCTCGACGTCACGTCCCAGAGGACGCTCGACGTCACGTCCCGGAGGACGCTCGACGTCACGTCCTCGGTCGACGTCACAACCCGGAAAATGCTCGACGTCACAACCCGGAGGACGCTCGATTTCACAACCCGGAGGATGCTCGACGTCACGTCCCGTAGGACGGTCGACGTCACAACCCGGAGGACGGTCGACGTCACAACCCGGAGGACGCTGGACGTCACAACCCGGAGGACGCTCGACGTCACAACCCGGAGGACATACGACGTCACGTAAAGTTAAAAGTATATATACTTACCCAGTAGAAACTAATAGCTACCGGGAATGAAAGACTAGTCGCCAGATAAATGCTATATGATTCAAATGAACAGATATAGGAATAACATATATATATATATATATATATATATATATATATATATATATATATATGTCAACAACCCTTAATTCTTAAGGATTCCTAAAAATAATTTGTTATGCTAAAAATGAACAGATATAGCTATCACATATATATATATATATATATATATATATATATATATATATATATATATATAAGTAAACAACCCTTAAAAAGGGTTCCAAAAATAGCGGTTTACTACACTTTCAATTGGAACATAAACGTGAATATGTGAAAAATACTAGAATCTCGACAAATAAACAACGATATCCAAGAATTGTTGGAACTTAATCGATTGTCATGAGACTGTGCAGCGTAAAAATTAACAATACGTTATTCTATTAATCTTGAAAAATAGATTGGTGGTTAAAAGAACAAATACTAAAATGACAAGAATTCTCTTAAAAATAATATACTGTAGTCTTTTATATTACAAGTAAAATACTTATTAAAAGTTAGAATTCCTTTCATTCTTTACGAGTGCAAAGAAAAGAATATCAACATATTACGTAGTACTATGTATCTACGTCACATGATTGTGACGCAATAGCTTACGTCACACGAGTGTGACGTCATAGATTTACCGGAAACGAAGTCCGCCATCATGTTTTAAAGAGTTTACGTTAGTTTACAGTAGGGGGAAAGAGCTCCCAACTTATCTGTGTAAAGTCTACATACGATTTTAAAACACTAACAATCAATCAGCGAAGGCTAAAAGTATATTGTACATCACCAAAATAACTGTAATATACAGATTACAGAGAGTAAAAATTCCACCGATGCTATCCCTGAGGCGACAGGGAAAATATGAATATCAATGGGATGGTTTCTAGATACCTTACTAGGGGGGCACAGGTGGTACACCTGGTTATCTAATCGGCGATTGGCGCGAGTTTTTTTAATTTTCTGTCGTGACGTCAGGGACGTAAGCTATATACATAACTACCAGGTAAGTCTTGTGTTTAAAAATTGTTTAATACTGGTGTTTATCATTGATTAATATACAATATTATGAAGCTAGTTTTATGAAATAACCAGTTTTAGTGTTACTTCCCCATGTGTGAAGACATTTGGAAAGCAGACAGAGGGTTGAGACTCAAGTCTTAGGGTAAGCTCAGGTTACAGTAGTCCAAGAGGGGCTAGGTAAGGTTTACAGCAGTCTAAGGTTGGTTAGGTAAGGTTACAGCAGTCTAAGGTTGGTTAGGTAAGGTTACAGCAGTCTAAGGGGGTTAGGTAAGGTTACGGCAGTCTAAAGGCGGCTAGTTAAGGATACAGCAGTCTATGGGGGCTAGGTAATGATACAGCAATCTAAGGCAGGATAGGTAATAATACGGCAGTCTAACGGGTGCTAGGTAATGATATGACAGTCTAAGGGGGGCTGGGTAATGATATGACAGTCTAAGGCGAGTTAGGTAATGATACAGCAGTCTAAGGGGGGGGGGCTAGGAGGAGTCGTAGCCCACCAGCAAGGAAACTACTGTTTATGGAGGTAGAGGTTAGGATAAGCCCTTAAAGAGTGGTCACAGAGGGGTTGTAGCCCCCCCCCCCCCCTTGGTATGTATGAGTACAGTATCTAGATTAGGTTAGGTGGAGAATATTAGCCTAGATGGTGGATCTCATGTTACAACTTAAGTTTATAGTACTTGATGCTATTTACTTGAACCATATATTTATATAACTGTTTGATTAGTGCTAATTATGCATTTGACAATTTGTATTGCTGCAAATCACTTATTTTGAGTTTCCCCGCCCAGAAACCGTGGTATCCCACTGCGATTCCCAACGGTTGTGTTTATGGGAATCCAAAAACGTAAACGGGTTGTTTTCACCAATAATCATGGTCAGCAATGCATACAGCACAAGATTAGTAGTATGAAAAATGTATGGTGCATATATTTGGCTAAAAATTAAAGTATCATATATATACCAAATAGCGACTGGGTGTACCCTTAAGCAAAACAACTCAAAACCAAGGCCACTGGAATACAAATGGTGCAATGTCTATGGCACTACCAAAGAGGACAATAGTTTACTTTTGAAGTGTCCTTTTCCTGAGTGGCTACCGAGTGGAAAGTAGCCAATCTACAATTATAGTGCAATAATTAATCCTTTGGGAAAAGACGAATGGTCTAATTTTTATTGCTACAGGTCCCAAGAAATTGACATTTAAAATACTTCAATCAAAATTTCGTTTTAAAATTCGATATGAAAATACAAATAAAAAGGAAAAACACGTTATTAAAGAATCCTCTGTACCAGAGGCTTCCAAGCTGTTTCAAACTTCTATAAATCAGTATTCCTTACACATTACACTTTGACCTGAGCCACACGCCATTGCTAAAATGTCTTGGCCAAGGACTGACATGTCAAAACGAAGTAGACCTACTAATATTACAAACTATTTATCTATCCATTTTTAATTTGAAAATACCTCTAATAACACGTCAATATACCTGACCTTGTATTTAAAATAACGGTAAGAACCTTTGGAAAAATGTGGAACCTTTAATTACCTAAAATTTCGTAAACAACAGCAGGAAGTGTAATGACACACCCGAACGAGGAATAATACATTATGAAGCAATATTGGAACGTGGAAATATTTTGGTTTTAATCCTTACTCAATTGTACCTGTCTTTTGAATAACTTGATATAAAGATAGACCACAATATATATTATATATACTTAATTCCCCTGATTTTACGATAATATGAAGGAAATACCACGGACTACTTTTCTGACATTTCCCTCAGATTTTTGTTTTCGGATTTTAAGCAAGCAGACAAATGCATGGACACAGCCATAAAGAATGCATATATCTATATATCCTCATACACACGTAGATCTCAAATACACATACGGTGTATATATACTGTATATATATATATATATATATATATATATATATATATATATATATATATATATATATATATATATGTATGTATATATATATACAATATATATATATATATATATATATATATATATATATATATATATATATATATATATATATATATATATATATATATATATATATATATATATATATATATATATATATATATATATCTATATATATATCATATATATATATATATATATATATATGTATACATATGTATATATATATATATATATATATATATATATATATATATATATATATAAATGTGTGTGTGTGTGTGTGTGTGTTTTACCTGTCCCTTGGAGGTAAACATTTTGCAAACACCCATCAATATCTACGGTAAGTTAAACAGTAGTAATCAATTCCCCATCCCTTCTACTATCTATCTATCTATCTATCTATCTATATATATATATATATATATATATATATATATATATATATATATATATATATATGTGTATATATAAATATACATATATATATATATATGTATATATATATATATATATATATATATATATATATATGTATATATATATATATATATATATATATATATATATATATATATCCATTTCCGAACAGGGATACCTAAACTTGTGGAAAGGGCTCATGTATCGCCATGGTCAGGATATATGTACTAGTCAGGGACACCCAAACTCAGATAAAAGTCTGCCACCAACACCAATCCTTGCTAGTCAGCGTGGTGATGAAAACTTGCCAAACCTCAGACATGAATAAAGACATGTTTAAGGCCGTTGTCCTGCAGTGAACTAGATATGGCTGAATTTGATAGGTCATATTGCGGTTTTGCGTCGCTTCTCTTTTATTTTATTTACTACATAACAATAATTGCAGCATGAATTTTAATTAAGTTTTTAATGATAATAATAAAAACACTGAATGACCTTAAAGGTGAATAATTAATAAGTATTTTGATTAAAAGCGATGTGATAAGATTATAGCATACATTTAACAATTACCTCTATTTTTTTTTTACCTCTAGACTCCCAATATAAGTTATATTATAGACTTCCATTCTTTGAAAATGTCATCAGGGAAAAACGTATCATCTTTGAACATTTGTGCCCAGCGATGCGAAAACTGATAAGATGATAACTGGAGTCGATTTGATTTGCAGTAATCTGTTATAGATAGCTGGGTGACTGCTACCAGGTATATATTCTCATTCATAAAGTATGCTCTCTTATAAAATAGAGTCCTCTTCCTATTATTAAGTGATCTGATGTTTCGTAGAAAAAAAAATTACTTTAAAAGCAAAGTTCAATTTACTTACTTATTTATTCAATATTTACTAGATTTTGCAAAATATGGTGAAAACTATATAAATAATTAATCTTCATAGCAGTGATTCTATTTTCATACTAAATATGGTAAAAATCCTATATACATCTAATCTTCATAACAAGGATGGCATTTTCATAACTTTCGTAAAATTAAGCGATAGTAATATTGATTTTTGAAAGGTAATACAAGGAGCACGTTCATAACGCCAGATTTTTATTGAAATCATATCTGTAAAAAGGAAGTTACATTCTTTCCTATTTACCTATGAGCAACATCCATTAATGAGACATTCCCTATCTATTCACGAAAATACGTTTTCCTTTAAGCTCCTTATGAATCCGAATTCATTCAGTTGCTATAAATAATTAGGCAGTTATTATTGATTA
>NW_027170128.1:12500-20000 GCF_036898095.1 Palaemon carinicauda | reverse complement strand
GCTATGCGTGAATGGTAGGGGTGTGTAGATGATGCCTCGGTAGCTGATCCATGTCCACGTAAGTATTCAGATGGCACTCCTATAATATGCACACTGGAAGGAGTTGGCCACCATATTATTAGATTATTTCCCTGCATGTAAATTGCTTGGTACATTGATTATACCTCTTTAAATTTAAAAATGGAAGGGGCAGTGTAGATCATAGTTTATATTATCTTACACACATACATCCTTTGCTTTTCATAAACTTTGTATGTTACAAATGCATGCGCATGAGTTACGTTGTCAGCACTCCGTATCTGCACATGATCAGTGTTTTTGCTTCTCTTGGCACGAGCTGAACACTTTGCAGGTCACCACTGTATATTACCCGTTGCTGTGTGGAAATAAAGCACAGGACGACTTGTGATTAAATTTCTCCATCCCTGCAATCATTTGTCTTCATTTACATCCTGAATTGTTCTTCCAGTTTTTCTTTAGATTTAAAATTATGCTCTTTTTATGGTCCTGGATCTACCTTTTGATTTTTCTTACAGATGCATTTACTTTTCGCTTTGGGGTCTTTTCTACTAATGACAGTTAATCTTTCTCGACTTATACATCCCCATGGTTAACAGTCAGGAGTTGCCTCACTCACTTCCATTTAGGACCTGAAACTCATGTTCCAGTTACAAGACCTACTTCATGTTTTAACATTCGATTGCATTTTATCTCCTTTTAATCCATTGATGCTTCAGCAAAATAATATGTAATTTATATAATTGTAAGTTATAATATTTGTGTTACTCGGAATGCTATTCAGTATTAATTTTAAAGATATCAGTTAGTTAAGTAGTTAAGTATATGACGTTTCATATATGATTACATTTGGAGAGAGAGAGAGAGAGAGAGAGAGAGAGAGGGAGAGAGGAGAGAGAGAGGAGAGGAGAGGAGAGAGAGAGAGATTGTCTTAATAGCCATAAATTAAAAAGCAAATACTCTTTTCGGAGTCATCTTCATAAGCCTGAGTTTCGTTTAATGACATCATAATTTTCTTTCCTTTTTATCAGAGAAGTATGAGAGAGAGAGAGAGAGAGAGAGAGAGGAGGGAGAGAGAGGAGAGAGAGAGAGAGAGAGAGAGAGAGAGAGAGATTGTCTTCATAACCATAAATTAAATACCAAATATTCTTTTCGGATCCATTTTCAAAAAATCCTAGTTTCGTCTAATAATATCATTATTTTCTTTCCTTTTTATCACCGAAGTATGAGAGAGAGAGAGAGAGAGAGAGAGAGAGAGAGAGAGAGGAGAGAGAGGAGAGGAGAGTGAGATAGGGAGTGAGAGATTGTCTACATAACCATAAATTAAATACCAAATATTCTTTTCGGATCCATTTTCAAAAAAATCCTAGTTTCGTCTAATAACATCATTATTTTCTTTCCTTTTTATCACCGAAGTATGAGAGAGAGAGAGAGAGAGAGGGGGAGAGAGAGAGAGAGAGAGAGAGAGAGAGAGAGAAGGAGAGATTGTCTTCATAGCCATAATTAAAAAGCAAATACTCTTTTCGGAGTAATTTTCATTAAGCCTGAGTTTCGTTTAATGACATCTTTATTTTCTTTTCCTTTTTATCAGCGAAGTATGAGAGAGAGAGAGAGAGAGAGAGGGAGAGAGGAGAGAGAGAGAGAGAGAGAGAGAGAGAGAGAGAGAGAGAGAGAAAGAGAGATTGTCTTCATAATCATAAATTAAAAACCAAACATTCTTTTCGGAGCCATTTTCAAAAAGTCCTAGTTTTCGTGTAATAACATCATTATTTCTTTCCCTTTTTATCACCGAAGTATGAGAGAGAGAGGAGAGAGAGAGAGAGAGAGGAGAGAGAGAGAGAGAGAGAGGAGAGAGAGAGAGAGAGAGAGAGAGAGAGAGAAGGAGAGATTGTCTTCATAGCCATAAATTAAAAAGCAAATACTCTTTTCGGAGTCATCTTCATAAGCCTGAGTTTCGTTTAAATGACATTTTTATTTTTCTTTCCTTTTTACAGTGAAGTATGAGAGAGAGAGAGAGAGAGGAGAGAGAGAGAGAGGAGGAGAGAGGAGAGGAGAGAGAGAGAGAGAGATTGTCCTCATAACCATAAATTAAAACCAAACATTCTTTTCGGAGCCATTTTCAAAAAGTCCTAGTTTCGTCTAATAACATCATTATTTCTTTCCTTTATATCAGCAAAGTATGAGAGAGAGAGGAGAGAGGAGAAGAGAGAGAGGAGAGAGGAGGACAGAGAGAGAGAGAGAGAGAGAGAGAGAGAGAAAAATATAAAACAAGCAGATAATTGAGGGAGGAATAGGTCCAAGATCATCGTAAATGTGATTTATGGCGTCATTAGTTTAAGAGATGAAAGGGCTTTGGTTAACGTTCTCATTTTGTTAATAAATTGCAACGGAAAGTGATACTTCGTTGTTAGCGAGAAAGGATGAGGGAAGGAATGGCTAGAAAAAATGCTACAAAAAGTAGGAATTCTAGTGCTAGATTTCTATGATGTTTTGTATGTTAGTTGCTACTACTACTACTACTACTACTACTACTACTACTACTATTATTATTATTATTATTATCATTATTATTATTATTATTATTATTATTATTAAAACAAATGTTCAAAATTGCAGCTGTTTTTATGTTGAACAGACTGACATAAGTTTCTTTTTATAGTTTATATATGAAAAATCTGTTTTAAAGGGTTATAACCATTCTTACAATATATTATTTTAATTGTTCATTACATCTTATATATTTTAATTCCCCGATAAAAGTCCTAATCCTGACACTCAAACTCTCTTGTGATTGCTCTTTTGATAAAAAAAAATAACCAAATAAAATTATGATATTGCATTATGTAATAAAATTGCAAAAAAAAAACTAGAATATTTGAATTTCAATAAGTATGATCTAAATCTGGACCTCTGTATTCATACACTAGCTTTTTTTACCAAATATTAGTAGAAGATTATTTTTTTATTATTATTATTATTATTATTATTATATTATTATTATTATTATTATTATTATTATTATTATTATTATTATTATTATTTATTATTATTATTATTTTATTCTTATTAGCTAAGGCACAACCCTGATTGGAAAAGCAGGATGCTATAAGCCTAAGGGTTCCATCAGGGAAAAATAACCCAGTAAAGTAAAGGAAATAAGAAATAAATAAACTACAAGGAAGTATTGAACAATTAAAATGAAATATTTTAAGAACAGTAACATCATTAAAATATATATTTCATATATAAACTATAAACCCTTCTAAAAACAAGTGGAAGAGAAATAGTGTAAAAAAAAAAAAAAGTTTGCACACGGTCTACCCTGAAGCAAGAAATCTCTATCCCAAGGCAGTGGAAGACAATGGTACAGTTCACATTACGCTACCCAAGACAAATGCCCGTATCATAAGCACCATCAGTTTGATGTATTATTGTATATACACATAGGCAGTAGGTCTCCACGTGTTTCATACATGCTTATTCTTCTTCTTCGTTTTTCTGCATCTTTTCCCACTTTTATGTGGGGTCGATGTTTCTGGCCAGCTTTCTCCATCTACCTCTGTCCCACACATCATCACCGCTTTTGTTTGTAGCTGCACATTGCCGTGCAGGTCATGCCAATGCTGTAGCATTTGCTTCAACCACAGCATTCTAAGTTGTATGCACACTTGGTCAACTGCATGCAACTCTCTGCAAAGGCTGGGAGTTTTGTCGAAGTGATTTCCTGCAGATTTCCAGCCCCAGTTGGCTGGAGTTTGCGTTTCTAGTTGACGTGATGTTGACTGACTCAGTTGCATCCGTTTTGACTTATCGGAAGCACGCTTCATTTGTTGGCTCAGTGGCATTTAATTTATACAAGAACTTTTTATAAATTTTTTTAATCATTTTCCTCTCAAAACTACTGCTCTCTGCAGGTCAAGATCAGGATTCAAAGTTGGATGTTGGCTGATATTCATGAATGTTTTAGAGACATCATCAAATATGTTCTAAGACTGATATGCCAATTCTTCTCTTGTCCACGGAATACAAACACGAAGTCTAATTTGGCAGCCATCATGTGTAGGGTTTTCAAACACGTAAAAATTCAATATTAAATGCCATTGTTGTTGATATTTACATTGATTAAAATGATCAGTGTTTGCGATACATATTCATCATATATAACCAAGAGTTGTAACCTCTCTAATCAGCTATCATGGTGGAGATGGGTTTGATTTCAATTTTAAGAACAAATTCCTGAATTCAACAAGAATATATACAGTGGACTTGAACTTATATTGATCTTAATAGCTCGATTAGTAAAGTCGTACCTGCAGGCATTGTTTCGACTTAGGCCATAGGTTCGAATACTTTCCCAGCCAGAATCATATATCATAAGGATTTTGCAGTGGATAATCATATCTTAAAGGTACAATTAGATATTTGAATGCCATTTTTGTGGATATTTACATAAATTAAAAATCACGGGTATTAGTGATACACACAAAAACACATACACGCGCACTGACACACACACACACACACACACACACATATATATATATATATATATATATATATATATATATATATATATATATGTGTGTGTGTGTGTGTGTGTGTGTGCGTGTGTGTGCGTGTTTGTGTGCGTACTGATATTTATTTATTTATACATATGTATGTGTATGCATGTATATGTATGTGCTTGTATAAGAGGAATGGAAGGCATTTATCATTTGACAATGAATTTAATGGCCTTCATATCTCCAGACTGTGAGACGTCTGGCGTTGTCCAGTAACAATAGAAGAGCGTGAAAATATGCGATTTTACGGTTGAGAAACTAGTCTTTTAAGAATTAGTTTTGGACATTTTTCGTAGGACAGGAAATAAAGATAAAATGATGTGACTTCTCATATATCTTAGGTGCTTTGATAAAAAGGGAAATTATATATATATATATATATATATATATATATATATATATATATATATATATATATATATATACCAAGGCACTTCCCCCAATTTTGGGGGGTAGCCGACATCAACAAATGAAACAAAACAGAAAAGGGGACCTCTACTCTATACGTTCCTCCGAGTTCAGCTGGTACTGATTGGGTGCCACAGCCCACCCTCCCACATTATCCACCACAGATGAAGCTTCATAATGCTGAATCCCCTACTGTTGCTACCTACGCAGTCATCTAGGCATCGGAGGCAGCAGCAGGGCCTACCAGAACTGCGTCACAATCGCTCGCCATTCATTCCTATTTCTAGCACGCTCTCTTGCCTTTCTCACATCTATCCTCCTATCACCCAGAGCTTTCTTCACTCCATCCATCCACCCAAACCTTGGCCTTCCTCTTGTACTTCTCCCATCAACTCTTGCATTCATCACCTTCTTTAGCAGACAGCCATTTTCCATTCTCTCAACATGGCCAAACCACCTCAACACATTCATATCCACTCTAGCTGCTAACTCATTTCTTACACCCGTTCTCACTCTCACCACTTCGTTCCTAACCCTATTTACTCGAGATACACCAGCCATACTTCTTAGACACTTCATCTCAAACACGTTCAATTTCTGTCTCCGTCACTTTCATTCCCCACAACTCCGATCCATACATCACAGTTGGTACAATCACTTTCTCATATAGAACTCTTTTTACATTCATGCCCAACCCTCTATTTTTTACTACTCCCTTAACTGCCCCCAACACTTTGCAACCTTCATTCACTCTCTGACGTACATTTGCTTCCACTCCACCATTTGCTGCAACAACAGACCCCAAGTACTTAAACTGATCCACTTCCTCAAGTAACTCTCCATTCAACATGACATTCAACCTTGCACCACCTTCCCTTCTCGTACATCTCATAACCTTACTCTTACCCACATTAACTCTCAACTTCCTTCTCTCACACACCCTTCCAAATTCTGTCACTAATCGGCCAAACTTCTCTTCTGTGTCTGCAACCAGTACAGTATTATCCGCAAACAACAACTGATTTACCTCCCATTCATGGTCATTCTCGTCTACCAGTTTTAATCCTCGCCCAAGCACTCGAGCATTCACCTCTCTCACCACTCCATCAACATACAAGTTAAACAACCACGGAAACATCACACATCCCTGTCTCAGCCCCACTCTCACCGGAAACCAATCACTCACTTCATTTCCTATCCTAACACATGCTTTACTACCTTTGTAGAAACTTTTCACTGCTTGCAACAACTTTCCATCAACTCCATATAACCTCATCACATTCCACATTGCTTCCCTATCAACTCTATCATACGCTTTCTCCAGATCCATAAACGCAACATACACCTCCTTACCTTTTCCTAAATATTTCTCGCATATCTGCCTTACTGTAAAAATCTGATTCATACAACCCCTACCTTTCCTAAAACCACCCTGTAATTCTAAGATTGCATTCTCTGTTTTATCCTTGATCCTATTAATCATTACTCTACCATACACTTTTCCAACTACCCTTAACAAACTAATACCTCTTGAATTACAACACTCATGCACATCTCCCTTACCCTTATATAGTGATACAATACATGCGCAAACCCAATCTACTGGTACCATTGACAACACAAAACACGTATTAAACAATCTCACCAACCATTCAAGTACAGTCACACCCCCCTGCTTTAACATCTCAGCTCTCACACCATCCATACCAGACGCTTTTCCTACTCTCGTTTCATCTAGTACTCTCCTCACTTCATCTATTGTAATCTCTCTCTCATTCTCATCTCCCATCACTGGCACCTCAACACCTGCAACAGCAATTATATCTGCCTCCCTATTATCCTCAACATTCAGTAAACTTTCAAAATATTCCGCCCATCTTTTCCTTGCCTCCTCTCCTTTTAACAACCTCCCATTTCCATCTTTCACTGTCTCTTCAATTCTTGAGCTGGCCTTCCTTACTCTCTTCACTTCTTTAACTTCTTCTTATTCTCTTCATATGAATGACCCAATCCCTGACCCCACCTCAGGTCAGCTGCCCTCTTTGCCTCACGTACCTTGCGCTTTATTTCCACATTTTTCTCTTTATATTTTTCATACTTCTCTACACTATTACTCTGCAGCCATTCTTCAAAAGCCCTCTTTTTCTCTTCCACTTTTACCTTCACTCCTTCATTCCACCATTCACTGCCCTTCCTCATGCTGCCTCCAACAACCTTCTTGCCACACACATCACTTGCAATCCCAACAAAATTTTCTTTTGCTAACCTCCACTCCTCCTCTAAATTGCCAGTTTCTCTTACTTTCACTTCGTCATATGTCATTTTCAACCTTTCCTGATATTTACTTTTTACCCACGGTTTTATTAGCTCTTCAACCCTCACTAGCTCCCTTTTACATTCACCTACTCTATTCCACCACTTTTTGCTACAACTAATTTTCCTTCCACCAAAAAATTATCAGACATACCGTTAGCCATACCCCTAAACACGTGCACATCTTTCAATCTTCCAA
>NW_027170128.1:2500-5000 GCF_036898095.1 Palaemon carinicauda | reverse complement strand
GATTTTTATTTTACTTTTGACTATTATGTCTCATATTTCATTATTTAGTTTTACATTTTCAGGGACTTACTGGTTTTGTACATGGCATTCATGTACGGTAATTCTCATCAGATATTCCTAGCAATTGCTGTTTTCGTTTCTTGATCTTTAGATCTGTCTACTGCTGTTTACTGCTGTATTTATTTAGAATAGAGCTTTTTTTTTATTGTGTATTCTTCTGTACTTACATCCTAGCGTGCTTTTCTAGTCCCTTTTCAATCATTTTGAAGTTGATTGCTCGAGCTGTTTCATCATTGCTGCAGTATTTGTATTCTTCTGTACTTACATCCTAGCATGTCTTTTTAGTCCATTTTCTATCATTTTGAAGTTAATTGCTCGAGCTGTTTCATCATTGCTGCAGTATTTGCATGACTTTTAATAAGGAGAAATGGTTATGTTGAAGGATAGAAATGGCATTTTAGGGTTTCAGAAGAAAAATCTCTCTCTCACTAACAACATGAAGAAAACAGATTTTTATATATAAAACCCAGCACTAAATTATTAATATTTTACACCAGTTTCTCTCTCTCTCTCTCTCTCTCTCTCTCTCTCTCTCTCTCTCTCTCTCTCTCTCTCTCTCTCTCTCCTTCGCGTAAAGGTTTATACTTAAAGGTATCCTAACTTCTTGAAGGAATTTCTGAAAATTTTACCCTTTTAGCAAGGCTTGATGTGGAACATGGAGCGGGCTGTTAATTAATATAAAGAAAATCTTCCATACTTTGATCAAATGCTTAATAAAAAAAAAAGAGAAAACGTTGATGAAGTAATTCTCGAGAAGTAAAATTTCTTGTAGCACCTTTCACATCAAAGGATTAGATGGAGATGAAGGGAGATACGGGAAAGAAGATAAACGAAAATAAAAGAAAATAGAAAAGCTTTATTGGTGACTTAAGACATTATTAGCTCCAAAGATGAGAATTCTTTGTATAATGATATATTATTTTGTAGGGAAAAGAAGAGTACAGCTAAGGATGGGTTAAAGGAAATGAAAATAAGAAAGAAAGTAAGTTAGGAGAAAATAGGTTCGTTTTACGCTTGTTGGAGAATTGATAATGTTACTTTATTGGGTAGAATACTTTGAGGGAGTTCTAGAAAAAATGAGGTTCTTTTTGTACTTTTTCGAGAATTGATGTTACACAATTGGGTATAATTGTTTGTGGTAGTTCTAGAAAAAAAAGAGGTTCTTTTTGCACTTATTTAAGAATTGGTAATGGATCTCCATTAGGTAAATGGGTTTATGGTAATTTTAGGTCTGCCAATTACCGCGCAATTTCCATAACACCCAGTACTGAAAATCAAGTCGGCTCCGAAGAAAAAAAAATACTTGTACAGCACTTACATGCGAAGATATTGTATATGTGACCTTGAGAAATGTTGCAATCCTGTAGTAGAATCTGTTATCTTTTGAATTTCTTATCAGGGTTTGTGGATTGTGTTGCTTTGAACGTAATATCCTGGGGTAAGAACGGTTAAATATTACATACATTGCCAATTAGCCAGAACTAACAATTAAGGGTGAAAGGGACTCTCTAGCTGCGGTAAGCAGCTCTTCTAGAAGTGGAACACTCCAAAATCAAACTATTGCTCTCTAATCTTGGGAAGTGCCATAGTCTCTGTACTATGGTCTACCAATAACTTGGATTAACGTTCTCTTGCTTGAGGTTACACTCAAGACATTCTATTCTATCTTGTTGCTCTTCCCTTCTAATTTAATGATTTTTCATTACTTCTCTTCTAATTTATTTGTTTCCTTGTTTCCTTACCTCACTAGGCTATTTTTCCCTGATGAGCCCTCGGACTTATAGCATCATGCTTTTCCAACTGGGGTTGTACTCCATTTTCTGATAATAATAATAATAATAATAATAATAATAATAATAATAATAATAATAATAATAATAATATCCTATCTAAAAAAAAATAACGAACAAGAATGTTCAAGAAATGGTTCCCAGTATTTACTCTGTACACAAGTTGACGGTAAGTTACACATCCTTGGCAATGTGTATACTGTAAATACTGGAATAGTCTCATTTCGGTTTCATAGTGCGCACGTCCAGATAAGTTCTCTTCTAAAGACTAGAAGCCGATAACGATTGTATGGACGAAGATTTTTTATCGTTGATGTTAAGTAAGTTAAGGGGAAACTTTGCGTTAAGGTACTAGTTTTTCATGAAGGAGGTTTTATGAAAATATAAACATTTTAATCTTACTGACTATGTATGCCGTAAATAAAAATATATGTTGACATCAGCACCATATGTCCCTTTGTACATTCAATACAAGTAGCAGTCATGAGAGACAGATTATTATTATTATTATTATTATTATTATCATTATTATTATTATTATTGTTATTATTATTATTATTATTATTATTATTGTAGGCGTTGCTTTTATTAGCTGAGCTACAGCCTATGTTAGAACAACAGAATACTATAAGCCTACGGGTTTCAACAAG
>NW_027170127.1:22500-30089 GCF_036898095.1 Palaemon carinicauda | reverse complement strand
GGATACCAATAAGATTGTAGTATTCAGGAAATGGGTTCGATTTTTTTTTACGTAAGACAGACAGACAGACAGACAGACAGACAGACAGACAGACAGACACAGTTTCACACAAGAATGCGGGAAAATACATAGAGTAGTATTAGTTTTTTTTTTTTTTTTTTTTTTTTTTTTTTGAAAAATTGGTGTACTACTGGTAGTTGTAAAAGATATATAAATGTTTACTGTAAATTTGTTGTAAAATAGAGTATTAAACGTATTTTGGTCTCTCCGGGGAAGCCTTCATTGGGGCTTTAGAGATTAATTGAATTGTCAAGTATATTCATTGCAAAGCTTTTGATTTCTCCATGCCTTCACTTAAGGAGGCTGCAAACGAAAGATTCAGAATCATTCACTTATAAATGTAAACTGCTCGTTATGCATTGTTTATATGTAATACCTTTAAAACCTATTGACAGAAAAATACAGAAAAAAAAACTCAGTAGTGCACAGACCTCCGCTGCGGTAGCTTACCTTTTGACCTTGACCTTTGACTTTAACATGTATTAATTGGTGTAAATTTCCATGCACCCAAATATGAACCAAGTCTGAAGTCTCTGTGACAACGATGTCCAATCTTATGGCTGAATACGTGAATTGGAGATTTTGCTTGACCATAACCTTGACCTTTGACCTTCCAAAATTTAATAATTTCCAACTTTTTACATAAGACTTAATCCCTGCAAGTTGCATTACTCTATGATTAAAAGTGTGGTCAGGAGGCCTTTCACAAACAAACACACACTATCACAAAACACAAACACAGACATAACCTCCTTCCAACTTCGTTGGCGGAGGTAAAAATGGAGCCGATCGTTTAAGTAAAACAAAAAAAGTAGCCATTAACATTTGGACCTATATTTTCCACAAACGAAAAATAGCGAAAACTATGTTTCTTTCAGGATATTATTCACAGGGTAAAACATCCTATTGACGAGGACAGTAAAAGAATAAAAAAAAATTAATTCATGAAACAAAAGCTACCAAATCCGTGATGGGTTATTTCATTATTACATTTTCCATTGATATTCAAGTTTGATAAATGCTTTTGATTGATTATTAGGGCCTGACATAAGTCATTTTATTGTCCATCTATGAATTATCTGTTTTAATGTCGTTAATGTTTTTTAAAATGTTTTATTCAAGTTTTTCATTAATTCTTACATCGTTTATTTATTTCCTCGTTTTCTTTCCGCACTGGCCTATTTTTCCCTGTTGGAACCCTTGGGCTTATAGCATCTTGTTTTTTACGTTTATTTATTTCCCTGTTCCCTTGCCTTACTGGGCTATTTTTCCATGTTGAAGCCCTTTGGCTTCTAGCATCTTGTTTTTTACGTTTATTTATTTCCCTGTTCCCTTTCCTTACTAGGCTATTTTTCCCTGTTGGAAACTCTTGGGCTTATAGCATCTTGTTTTCCGTTTATTTATTTTCCTGTTCCCTTTCCTCACTAAGCTATTTTTACCTATTGGAACCCTTGGGCTTATAGCATCTTGTTTTTCGAAGTAGGGTTGTAGTTGTTATGATAGTTAGTTAATATGGAGATGACGGATATGTTCTGTAAATATTGGTGATACTATTTAAAGAACTATTTTGTTTAACCATCATAATTATTTTCTATAGATTATGGTCATTGACATTTCCAAAATTATTTTTGTTTTAAATTGCTGCATTGCATATTCTCCATTATTATTATCATAAAATATATGTTATATAAAAAGATGATACTATCTAAGCATTATTTTCTATAATCAATTATTTCTAAAAATCATGGGTATTGACATTTCCAAAATTATTTTCGTTATAAATTGTTGGCACTGCGTAAGCTCCATTATTATTGTAATAAAATATACGCTATATAAAAAATACAAATGAGTTTTAATATTATGTAGCACAACTCATAGAAATCTGCGAACGTCATTTTGTTTTTATTGCAAAAACTACAAATGAGTTTTAACTATGTAGCACAACTCATAGAAATCAGTGAGCGTGTTTTTTTTTTTTTTTTTTTTTATTAAATTCAACTTAACTTTATGAGCAAATTCTCATAATCAGTTGAACGTTAAAAATGGCTTCTAATTAGTTTTCTTAAAATATAATTTTAAAGTGTCTTCTAATACTTAGATTATCGTAAACAAATACTTTTCAGAAAGAAATTAATCATTAAGAAATAGCTTCTAATTATTTTTCTTAAAATATAATTTTAAAGTGTCTTGTAATATTTAGAGTATCGTAAGCAAATACTTTTCAGAAAGAAATTAATCATTATTAAATAGCTTTTAATTAATTTCTAGAAATGCAATTTTAAAATGTCTTGTAATACTTAAAGTATCGTAAGCAAATACTTTTCAGAAAGAAATTAATCGTTATTAAAGAGCTTTTAATTACTTACTTGAAATGTAATTTTAAAAATGTCTTGTAATACTTGAGATCGTAAACAAATACTTTTCAGAAAGAAATTAATCATTAAGAAATAGCTTCTAATTATTTTCTTGAAATATAATTTTAAAGTGTTTTGTAACACTTCAGTATCGTAAACAAATATTTTTTTTCAGAAAGAAGTTAAACATTGATATATAGCTTCTGATTAATTTCCTTGAGACAGGTTAAACATTTTAATTCAATTAACTAACTATTTTCACATGCTGGCATTCAGTCTCCTTCAAAATAAGAATATATATATCGTCCCCATTCAGTTGGAATCCTATTCAACAAATGACCCATTTGGGAGTTGAAATAGTCGAACTAATGAAAAAGACTTTGAGGTATTGGTTAGTTTATGATGAATCGTGAGAAGAGACTTTGGAGAAGGATATATATATATATATATATATATATATATATATATATATATATATATATATATATATATATATATATATATATAATGTATATGCATATATATATATATATATATATATATAGAGGTCAGATATGAATTACCTACTAAAGTCTCTCTCTCTCTCTCTCTCTCTCTCTCTCTCTCTCTCTCCATGAATGACCACTGATGTTATGATACCAGATAATTACAAATTCTCTCTCTCTCTCTCTCTCTCTCTCTCTCTCTCTCTCTCTCTCTCTCTCTCTCTCTCTCTCTCTCCATGAATGACCACTGATGTTATGATACCAGATAATTACGATTCTTTTCTCTCTCTCTCTCTCTCTCTCTCTCTCTCTCTCTCTCTCTCTCTCTCTCTCTCTCTCTCTCTCTCTCTCTCGTTTCAAGATAAGTAAAATATATATTCAATGTTTTCATGTTAAGAGCGTTTATTCTTCTATCCATTTATTTGGCTATTTATTTTTTTGTAATTATTTATTTTTCTGTTTATTTATTTATTTATTTATCTATCTGTCAATCTATAAAATAGCTGACTGACTTCTAAATCAACCGGTCACATTAAAGATTTTATTTAAAGAAGAAGAAAAACCCAAACTTTAGCCTGAACATTAAAACCCACTTTTTCCGCATTTATAAACTTCACCAAACCGAAATATGGAACGCGAAACTAACAAGGTCTCCTGATAATTAAAGCCAACACTCCAAACGCCTTGGAGAGTCTGGCGTTACGTCTAGTTCAGTGCTTGAGCCAAAGGCAGCACATTCAGGGAAGCAAGCGAGTAGTTAGTCAAAGAAAGCACATCTCGAATGGCTTGTGCGTCTATGCGTAGGAGGTCTATTCCGTGAGGTGGAATAAGAAGTCTTGCCTTCAAAGGAGAGTACCTTGTTATTTTTGGGGTAATTCGTATTTCTGGTTTTGTGGGTGTTTATTTGTTCATTGGGGGAATGCTGATTATAATAATGGAGAATTAGAGTAATTGTTTCCCCTATAGTAAAGAGTAAGTGTCTGGATATTTATATATATGTATATATATATATATATATATATATATATATATATATATATATATATATATATATATGTATATATATATATTTATAAATAAATATATATATATGTGTATATATATATATATATATATATATATAAGTATATATATATATATATATATATATATATATATATATATATATTTATAAGTATATATATATATATATATATATATATATGTATATATATATATGTTTATAAATATATATAGATATATATGCATATATATATATATATATATATATATATATATATATATATATATATATATATATATATATTGTCACCCTGGCCCTGGTGAGAGGTGATACCCCAAGAGGAAAGAGGGAGCTGGTGGGAAGGGTTGAATTTGTGTGTATATGTGTGGATATCTATCAAAATATTTAGCCGTCAGTTTTGTCTGGTAGCGTCCATTAGTTATTACAATAATGATAGCTATAATCGTCATGATAATTATTAAAGAAGTAGCAGTAGTCATATAATCATCATCATCATCATCAGAATAATAATAATAATAATAATAATAATAATGAAAGCCCTCTATTCTATACGAAGGTCTTTCAAGTAAGTCATTCAAAGCCAACGTAAGACTGGCATGAAAGGCCTCTCATTACAAGGGCGCCCTCATCTCCATAAGTCCCAGCATCCCACAACCGTAGGATGAAGGATACCGGATCCTACAGTCTCGATGTGCGAGAACACACTTCCTGATAATCGTTAGGAGCGTGGGCCCGATTCTCATCGTTCATTTCCATTTTAATTGGCCTCAAAGAAGTTCGGTGAGGTTTCGTGGTATTTAATTCTGGCGCCCAGAACTTCGGTAAACGTCTTTTCGGGGGAGAAGAAAGGGATTTCTTTTGCGGAGGGCTTGAGGCCTTAATTTTGGGAGGGGGGGCCGCGGGCTGGGGTAAGGCAGGCAGCGAAGGGTTATGTTTGGAGGTACAATTGGTAGAGGATTGGTTTTGTAAGAGGAGAGCGTGGAGGGGTTGTAGGTTAAATGAGTGTGTTCACGTGTTGTTGTTATTATTATTATTATTATTATTATTATTATTATTATTATTATTATTATTATTATTATTACGTGCTAAGCTGCACCTCTAGTTGGAAAAGCAGGAGGCTATGAGCCCAGGGGCTCCAACAGGGAAAATAGCCCAGTGAGGAAAGAAAACAAGGAAAAAATAAAATATTATTTTTGTGCGTTTAGTTAGAGAAGGAAGGGTTTATATCCGGATGTTTGTAGGTCGAGTGGCTTTGCCTCCGAATGTTTTCAAATCGAATACCTTTATCTCACATATGTTTGTACGTCGAATTCCTTTATATACGGATGTTCGTAAGTCGATTGGTCTTAAACTCCAAATGTTTATAAATCGAATGCTTGTAAGTTGAGGACTTTCTGTACATGCATACCGGTCCGTGGATCCCTCATGGCTCGCAGCCCATCAGTCCACTCCTCAATAAATGGGGACAAGCGATTAGCAGGACACGGGAAAGGAATATGGGATCACCAACGACATCCGTGAAGACTAGCTCAATAATATCCATCAGCCTTTTCACACTCCAGTGGGGGAAAGGTTTATGATAATATTCAAGACTATATGTATATATATATATATATATATATATATATATATATATATATATATATATATATATATATACACATACACACACACACACACATACATAGGCACACAAAAGAACAATCGAACAACTGCCAATGAATGAACAACAAAAAGAAGTGTTTTATATATTCCCGGATACTGGATTTCTGTCCCTGGAAGATACACCTGGAATTGAGCCAAAACACTGAATCAGCAATTCTTGAAAACTCCGGAATATTTCTGGATGTCTCCAACTTGAAGATGTAAACCGATGAGAAAGGAAGATTACTCGGACGATATCAGTGTTTGTTTTTATCGGAAATTCTCCGTATAAATATACTGTTCTCAACTGCATTTCAGTAAAATACAGGCGACCGTGATTTTACCTTAGTTTGTTATTATTTTTTATGGTTTGGCGATCGTAATATCACTCTTTGACGTCAATATAACCGTTTTTAAAACGGTAAAAATCCTGGGATAAATGTTGCCTTACTTTGACCGGTTTTTTTTTTATGCAATTTTTTAACAGAGTACTTATGAATCTACACTTAAACATTTGCCGGAAAAAAGAAACGGTAGAAATACTGGAATAAGGTTGCCAGGCATTTACCGTTTTAAAAACGGATATATTTACGTTAAGGAGGGATATTACGGTCACCAACCCGTAAAAGATTGTAATAAAGTAGGGTAAAAATTACGGTCGCCTTTATTTACTGATATGCGACTGAGAACAATATGTTTTTTACGGAAAATCTCAGAAAAAAAAAGTTGAAGATAAGCGTTAAAATCTAATTGTAGTAGGTTTATAGTTTTTAGGAATAATCTTAGACGTGCTATCATACACAGTATGTATGTGTGTAGTGTATGTATATGTATATATATATATATATATATATATATATATATATATATATATAATATGTGTGTGTGTGTGTGTGTGCGTGTACTGTGTTTATGTATATACAGTATGTATATATATATATATATATATATATATATATATATATATATATATATATATAAATATATATATATATATATATATATATATATATATATATATGCACACATCCCAAAAAGGCAGTCGATATTATCACCTATGCATAAGTATAACAACTCCTAGACTTGCGATCATTGCATTAAGAGAACGTACTCACTAACGTACTAGACCAATATGTAAACCCTCCAAAATGTCAACTTTTCTCATAGATTTTCCGCCGACATAAACCAACGAAAGATTCTCATGAGATTAAAAAGAAAAAAAAAAAAACAATGACAACAATCCGTTTATTGTAGGAGACGAAAGAAAAAAAAGTTCACTCTCTTCGAAGAAACTTTCCAACTCATTCGGAGGTGTTATTCCCGAAACGTGTGTCAACGCGTTGGCTCCGTCGATAAGGAGAGAGAGAGAGAGAGAGAGAGAGAGAGAGAGAGAGAGAGAGAGAAATGTTTTTTTTAATGGATGAGGTTTGGCGCAGGATTCAGGAAGGAGTTGGGTGAAGAATATGATAGGATTTTTGGCTGGAGTAAGATTGAGGATGTGGAGTTGAGGTTGATATATTTTTGGATTGACGTAAGAGTTAAGATCGAAGTAAGATTGCTGATGAAATTGGAGCAGGAGAGAAGGGTGTATCATTTAGGATACCGTTAGGATTGGTGCAGAGGTGTAGGATTGAGAACTAATAGAATGGAAAAGGAATACGATGAAGGATGGGGTAGGCCTAATGAGGTGGTAGGGAGAAATGGCTAGAGACTTAGTATTGAATAGGATTATCTAGGAAGGATTGTCCCGATAAGGGTGTATGATGAAAGAAGGATTCCAGCTGAGGAAGTTTTAGGATTGAGAACAACGAAGGATCGATATAATCCTGGTGTAACTCAAGGTGGAAGATAACGCAGGATGGTTGATAAGAAAATACTGAGAATAGGGTATTAGAAGGAGTGTGTAAGATAAATGATGATGCGGGATGTAGAGTAACGAAAAAGCAACGAAAATATTATTTCTAAATGGTGATTATTTTGTTTGAATTTGTGAAATTTAAGATATAACTGAATTAAGTTGCT
>NW_027170127.1:5000-15000 GCF_036898095.1 Palaemon carinicauda | reverse complement strand
AATTTTCATTATATTTTTTTTATAGATTTGAGCGAATATCGGCAACAATTTAATGATTTATTATGGGAAATCTAATTTTCAGATACGAGATCTAACAAAAAATAATTTTCAAATACTAGACCTAACTTAAACTAATTTTCAAATACTAGACCTAACTTAAAGTAATTTTCGAAATACTAGATCTAGCAAAAAACAGATTTTCAAATACTAGACCTAACTTAAACTAATTTTCAAATACTAGACCTAACTTAAATTAATTCTTAAATACTAGACCTAACTTAAATTAATTTTTGAAATACTAGACCTAACTTACATTGAAACCAGAGAATTGTTACTCGAACTACAGGGAGATAAAACGAACAACTTATTTCTTATGGAAGTAAAAAACACTTGAAAGCTGTGTTGTATTACCTTGTTTTGCCTTTGTTGTTATATCTGACACTTAATAGCTGTTATTGCTCTTCTCGTAAGTGCCTTACACCAAGAGACTAAGACTAGAAGATTTTAATAACCTAGGCTTTCACAATAATCACAACATACAAAGCTAGTTGATAGGGATGCCCCTCTTGTTCTTATTCGTTCTCTGTTAAATTTGACCAAACGTATCTGGGGCTTAAAATCAAAAGGCCCAAATAGTATTTCAGTTTAATACTCTATTAACAATTTGCATTAGAAAAACGGTAAAAGTCTGGCAATATTTATTCCGGGATTTTAACCGTTTTAAAAAACGGGTACATTGACGTAAAGGAGTGATATTACGGTCACCACCCTGTAAAATATATTAAGAAACTAAGGTGAAATTACGTTCGCCTGTACATTACTGAAATACGGTTGAGAACGGTATATTTTTACGAAGAATTCCCGATTAAAATTACGCTTTTTTTTCTAAAAGTGTACATGTATAGTAGACAGACTTAAACACAAGTCCAAATTGTATGCACTTATGGCCTACATGTGTAACAAAATACTTTTTACATATGATATTCTATCTGTATTCTTATATAATCTCATATATTAGCGTTGTATTTTTTTTCTGCTAAATATTAGCAAAACGTATCGAGGGCTAAAAATCAAAAGGCACAAATAGTATTTCAGTTTGATTATAGACAGCCTATAACATAAGTCAAAATTTTAAGCTCTTATGGCCTACGTTTGTAACAAAATATTTTTTACTTATGATTTTATATCTGTATACGTATATAATCTCATATATTAGCCTTGTATGGATGCCAATTCATGTTAGAAAGCAGATACATCTGACCGTAGTTATTGCTTTCATTTCTTGCAAATTAAGCTTCATAGAATTTTTGTCAAGCTAAACGTTGAAATTCAACCTATCTATCGTTACTAAACATCACAATAGATTACGTTAATAAAATACGATCAAATCATCTTATAAATTACATGTTCAGTAAGTAATAATCATGTAGAAGTAAGTTCTTGTATCACATAAAACAAGAATGGAGTTTATAAGTCAATTATACGGCAATCAGTATAGAATCTTGTATTGTACATTCTACATGTGTCAATATATGCACAATTCTAATATTGTTTTAATTTTTTGGGGGGCCACCATAGTATTTGTGTCCATGTGTGCTAATAATACGTTCAGTAATTTTCAATAATATACCTATATTTATATCTTTACAAATTCATTATTGCTCTTATAGAATTTAAATAAATATATTCTTTTTATCACTATCGTTTTGATTAGACCTATACTCACTGTCAAAAATTTGCCTTAAAAAATTAAAAAATCATCAAATAAATGTTACCAGGTATTTACCGTTTTAGAAACGGTTATGTTGACCTAAAGGAGTGATGTTATGGTCACCAACCCGTAAAAGATATCGACAAAGTAGGGTAAAAATTGTGGTAGCCTTTATTTTACAGAAACACGGCTGAGAACTATTTTTACGGAGTATTTCCAATGAAAATTATAGATTTTTTTAACAGTGCTGTTATGTTATGGACCTGGTAGAACATTTCAACTGATAGTAATTACTCGGTTCAAAGGAATGCCTTTAGGATTTATAGAAGTCATTTCCATTAGCTCAATGTTTTAAGTACTTTCAAATCATTAAAAAATATTCATAATTATACTTGTTTTTCTAATTATTTGTAGTAATTTTTCCGGTTTGTGCTAAAATGTATGGAAAACACATTAAAAAGTTCTTTATGAGCCATTGGGAATTGAAAACTTTGCTATTTAAACATGTTACATTCAGTCACTCATTAACAACCGGAAAAGTGCCACCTACTGTATTTTTGTTTGAGTATAAAACATTTACATGATTTTTTGACTGAAGTCGTTTAATAATGCGTGTGTTTATAGTTATTGATGTTAGTGATAGATCAACAATGCTCAATAGTGCTTATGAATATTGTATGATGAATAGTTAGTTTTAACGTTTCTTTTATATAAGCCTATTGATCATTAATTATTTGTTCATGTAAGTTGATATAATATTATAACCATGCTTATATACTATAGCTGTGGTATTCTTAGTTATATATTCTATTTCTATATACTGAGTATAGGTTGTACGTTTAGAATTACAATAAAAAGGACCTAATTTTAATAATGTCTCAGGGTACCTTGTAATGTTTGTTGCTTGTACTGAATGTTTACTTACACTTTTTGGTAGTTTTTAATGTTAAGCTGTTAATATGGAATGTGTGGTTGGTTGATGCTTATAAAACTCTACAGATAATTGCTAATCATCCTCATAAAAGAGTAGTTTTTGAATGCTTATTAAAGTTTGTAAATAACTGGTGAAGCGTGTCTTGAAAAACTAACTGATGATAAGCCCGTACACTCAGATGCATACCTGTCTCAGTAATTGAAAAGGCTACATTTATTTACTAATAATTCTCATATAAGTGTAGCTTTTGATTGCTTATTAAAGTCTGTAAATAACTGGTGAAGTGTGTCTTGAAAAACTAACTGATGATAAGCCCCTACACTCAGATGCATACCTGTCTCAGTAATTGAAAAGGCTACATTTATTTACTAATAATTCTCATATAAGTGTAGCTTTTGATTGCCTATTAAAGTTTGTAAATAACTGGTGAAGTGTGTCATGAAAAACTAACTGATGATAAGCCCGTACACTCAGATGCATACCTGTCTCAGTAATTGAAAAGGCTACATTTATTTACTAATAATTCTCATATAAGTGTAGCTTTTGATTGCTTATTAAAGTCTGTAAATAACTGGTGAAGTGTGTCTTGAAAAACTAACTGATGATAAGCCCCTACACTCAGATGCATACCTGTCTCAGTAATTGAAAAGGCTACATTTATTTACTAATAATTCTCATATAAGTGTAGCTTTTGATTGCTCATTAAAGTTTGTAAATAACTGGTGAAGTGTGTCTTGAAAAACTAACTGATGATAAGCCCGTACACTCAGATGCATACCTGTCTCAGTAATTGAAAAGGCTACATATATTTACCAGTAATACTCATATAAGTGTAGCTTTTGATTGCTCATTAAAGTTTGTAAATAACTGGTGAAGTGTGTCTTGAAAAACTAACTGATGATAAGCCCCTACACTCAGATGCATACCTGTCTCAGTAATTGAAAAGGCTACATTTATTTACTAATAATTTTCATATAAGTGTAGCTTTTAATTGCTTATTAAAGTTTGTAAAACTTGAAAAACTAACTGATGATAAGCCCGTACACTCAGATGCATACCTGTCTCAGTAATTGAAAAGGCTACATATATTTACCAGTAATACTCATATAAGTGTAGCTTTTGATTGCTCATTAAAGTTTGTAAATAACTGGTGAAGTGTGTCTTGAAAAACTAACTGATGATAAGCCCGTACACTCAGATGCATACCTGTCTCAGTAATTGAAAAGGCTACATTTATTTACTAATAATTCTCATATAAGTGTAGCTTTTGATTGCCTATTAAAGTTTGTAAATAACTGGTGAAGTGTGTCATGAAAAACTAACTGATGATAAGCCCGTACACTCAGATGCATACCTGTCTCAGTAATTGAAAAGGCTACATTTATTTACTAATAATTCTCATATTAGTGTAGCTTTTGATTGCTTATTAAAGTTTGTAAAACTTGAAAAACTAACTGATGATAAGCCCGTACACTCAGGTGCATACCAGTCTCAGTAATTGAAAAGGCTACATTTATTTACTAATAATACTCATATAAGTGTAGCTTTTGATTGGTTATTAAAGTTTGTAAAACTTGAAAAACTAACTGATGATAAGCCCGTACACTCAGATGCACACCTGTCTCAGTAATTGAAAAGGCTACATATATTTACCAGTAATAATCATATAAGTGTAGCTTTTGATTGCTCATTAAAGTTTGTAAATAACTGGTGAAGTGTGTCTTGAAAAACTAACTGATGATAAGCCTGTACACTCAGATGCATACCTGTCTCAGTAATTGAAAAGGCTACATAAATTTACTAATAATACTCATATAAGGGTAGCTTTTGATTGATTATTAAAGTTTGTAAATAACTGGTGAAGTGTGTCATGAAAAAAACTAACTTATGATTAGCCCACACACTCGGATACATACCTGTTTCATTGATTTATGTTTATAAAGAGCTACAGGTGTTTATTAATAGTCCTTATACAAGTGTAGCATTTTAACTCTTATTAAAGTTTGTAAATACTTGGTGAAGTGTGTCATGAAAACTAACTGATGATAAGACCATACTGTCGTATACATACGTCTCAGTAATTGGTGTTTATAAAGGGCTACACATGTTTAATAATGAGATTCATAAAAGTGTAGAATTTGAATGGTTATATAAGTCTATAAATACTCGGTGAAGTGTTTCATGAAAGTTAACTGATGATAAGACCATACACTCGTATGCATACATCTTAGTAATAATGTTTATAAAATGCTATAGACGTTTATTAATAATCTCCACAAAAGTGTAGAATTTGAATAGTTATAAAAGTCTATAAATACTCGGTGAAGTGTTTCATGAAAACTAACATACTGATATTTACTAATAATCCTCATAAAATTGAAGCTTTTCTATGTTCATTAAAGTCTGTAGATGCTCAATGAAGTATCTTACACCCTCTAAGCAATGATAACCCTTTGCTCTCTGATGCTTACCTGCCTCAATGATCCTCTCTCCGGTCCTTTTTAAGCTAAAGCCTTGGCTGTTCTGCTGTGGCATTTGTGGTGGCGGACTCTGAGCGATGATGGGCGAAGTGGCCGAGTCTTTACTGTCGTCCATAGTCATCTTGGACTGATTCTGATTGAGCTGAGGTGTGGGAGGAATTTTGGGTGTCGATTCAAATCCGCTCTAAGCAAGAAATCCGACAGCTTGGCTGGCTTAGTCCAAGCTTTCAATTATGTGTATATATATATTTATTGATATAAATATATATATACAGAATTATATATGTTGGATTTTTTTTTTTGGTAGATATAATCTGAGCAAGACCTGCGTCACATGCACATTTTTTATTTTTATTCTCTCCTAGAGCGAGACCTGGTTTGATATATTTTTGAATTGATTTTTATATATTTTGTGATTATATGTCTTCTCTTTCCCTGTTACTTCATACTCTTACGGGTTGTATTAGAGAACCTGAAACAGAAGAGAGAAAATTTGTTAGAAATTGTCTGTTCTATTTTATACAGATTAATCTGGGAGGTCTATTTTCAAATTCCTTTACAATTTTCAAACAGAAAAGATAAAGATATTATATATATCAGAGGTAGATAAATCTGAATATTTGTTGAGCTCTAACTGAAAATTATACAACAATTATTAGACATTCTAATAAGACAATTATATATATAAAAAGTTTGACATTCATAGACCTTATTAAGTATAGAGTGAAAGGGTCAAGCACAAGCCAGGCTCAGCTCAAGTGCCGCGGAGAATTAGTGAAACGTGGGTTGCAAACTCCGTGGAGTTGTGCGAGAACAAGGTGCCATGCAAAATGTGGGTAAATGGATATTGTAAATTAGTATTATTCATAAAATATATTGGATTTTTATGTATACATATATTGAATATTTATATATTAAATTAACAGCCGCCTACATGTGAGAATAATAAATACGGCATAGAAAATGTAGATGAATATTAAAAAAAAGGCCAGCAAAAGTGCAGATACACTGAAAGTGAGCTACATATTACTCGTGAAACTCAGAAGACAATTAAAGCTTAAATCATTAAACTGTAAATAATTGTAGAACAACCTTCAGCTATATTAATGGAACATTAAGAGATAAAATTACAAAATTAGTGATGGAGAATACATATGTAATAAATACACGCATACGCATTATATATATATATATATATATATATATATATATATATATATATATATATATATATATACATATATATATATATATATATATATATATATATATATATATATATATATATATATATATATATATATATATATATATTATGTACTAGTGATCATAACCATGTTGAAATATAAAGTAAGATTGGTTTTCTCTGTTTGCTCATATTATGCCTATATACTGTGTATATATATATATATATATATATATATATATATATATATATATATATATATATATGTGTGTGTGTGTGTGTGTGTGTATGTATGTGTATGTGTGTGTATTGGTTCGCATGTATATATTTTGGTCTGCATATATCTGTATATATGAATTAACTCCCATATGGATCCTGTTGTAAAAATTACTTACCATTATTTAATCAATATAAATAGTTTTCTATCATTTGAATAATTTTTTCCGGGTTAACAATTCTTATTTTTATAATTACCTGCCCAATAACAGTATTAACTGCTATAGCAAAAATTATATTATTGACAGTAAAAAGGGTTCATGAGGTTGCTGATGTAAATTGCCAGGATTATATGTTAGTTGATTAGCTATTATTATTATTATTATTATTATTATTATTATTATTATTATTATTATTATTATTGTTGTTGTTGTTGTTGTTATTATTATTGTGGTTGTTGTGATTTATGTTATCTTTATTGTTGTTTCTGTTGTTGATCTTACAACTTATGGGTTATGATTACAGTACTAGTTATAATTCATTCTATGTTTTTTATATTTTCAATTAACACTAAAACTATTTTAACTAAATTAGATATAAACCATCTTATATCAAATGTCCAGTTTCATTTATCTGTTTCATAACTTCCAATACATTGACATAAATTAGTACACTATACACTTTTACCGTACTTTTCCTCTCTCTTGACATGTGACACTGAACAAATGTACCTTAATTCCTTTGGGGGGGGGGGATTTCCTTTTTATTTATTTTTTTTATTTTTAGAACTATACCCTTGTGAAAAATTACTTCCCTTTTGTGTAATTTCCTTATTTTTCGCTTAATAGACCTATACCCTGTGGAAAGTTACTTCTCTTTTGTGTAATTTCCATTTATTTCACTTATTAGAACTACACCCTGTGGAAAGTTACTTATATTAGCGTTTCGTTCGTAAGTTTCCAAACGAACTGTTTACATATCATGAACTGTGACAAGTAACAATGGCCAAGGAAACGGAGACGTGCCAAAGTATGCAAAATCTGCATACACAAGCCAGCATAGGTATGAGAAAAGGCATATATTTGTGCTTCAGCGGATTACGTGTGCAAATATCAATCTTAGGCTATAAGTTTTCTATAAGCATATCTACGAACGTAAAAGCTCTTGCAATTATTCACACCATTAAGAAAAAATAAAGCTTATGGCTGTTACATATTTATATATAAATTAAAGAATACAATATTACTCACACATGATATGTGTATATATTCGCATAACACGCTTACATGCACACTAAAACATACATGGAATATAAAAGCATGTGTATATAAAAATTTTAATTGCTCATATACCCATACGTACTCTTAGCCATATTCAAAAATTACTGACGCTCACGAAAATAGTTTGAGTCATTCAGGCTTTCAAAGATACCAAGATGTCAAAATACACGTATTTAGTTTCACACATTCCTCTAGAACACTTATATATATATATATATATATATATATATATATATATATATATATATATATATATATATATATATTGAATGTAAATATGACATCATAATATGAATTTAAATAATGTGCAGCAATTATACCAATCACACACAATCTAGGTACTCTGAATATTTACTTCACGAATGTTGGTTACGTATAAAATATTTCCTATAGTTTGTAAATTGACACATTTTGTCTAAAGTTGTTTCAAATTCCCTCAAGTGAGCATCTTCTTAGTATTAATGAAGGTTTTATTATTTCACGAGGAAATCTAAACTATATACCATACTTTTTAATCTCTCTCTCTCTCTCTCTCTCTCTCTCTCTCTCTCTCTCTCTCTCTCTCTCTCTCTCTCTCTCTCTCTCTCTCTCTCTCTGAACATTCGCCTTTAAGGTTTTATTAATTTACGAGGAAATCGAAACTATTTGCCACTTTTTCCAAATCTCTCTCTCTCTCTCTCTCTCTCTCTCTCTCTCTCTCTCTCTCTCTCTCTCTCTCTCGTCATTAACATCGCTATTCAAAAGAAGCGAATGAAAGAATTGAAAGAATCATCCACATACAAAACACAGGAGGTGAGTGACAGAATCAGTTTTGGCCTGGGCTATGCAGTGATGAGCAGAAGGCTGAGAAGAAACAAAAAATAGAAAAGTGGTGTAAGAATGAATAGAAAATTTCGAAAGGAAACATAAACTTTAAAAAGAAATTGCATTGTGAAGAAAATAGCGTGTGATGGAGTGGTACAACCAATGACATTTTGATATTGAATATATTTTTGATATTGAAATATAGTTTAAAATCGTAAGGTCTAATATTCTAGGTAATCACAATAAGTTTATTTATTGGATTCGCAGTGATTTGATAACTAGATAATGTTCGTAATTTTTCCAAGCATTTATAATTTAACAATTTCCGTAATATTTCCTTCAAGCACTTATAATTTAACAGTTCCCGTATTTTCTTTTATCATTCAAGCACTTATGATTTACCAATTCCCGTAATTTTTTTTATTCAACCTCTTGTAATTTAACAGTTCCCGTATTTTTTTTTATTCAAGCACTTATGATTTACTAATTCCCGTAATTTTTTTATTCAAACACTTATAATTTAACAGTTCCCGTATTTTTTTTTTATTCAAGCACTTATGATTTACCAATGCCCGTATTTTTTTTTATTCAAGCGCTTATAACATGACAGTTCCCGTAATTTTTCTTTCAATCACTTGTAATTTAAGTATAACTATCAATATTTGTAACGCAGAAACGTTTTTTATCATATGATTCTAATTTACCTCAACTCCGTAATCTCAATCGATTCTTATTTCTTTTTAAATCCTTAAAATCAGAATGCTATATAAATACTCATATCACTTTGCCCAACAAAGTTCAATAAAACAAATACCGTTTTACCAAGAAAATTTTTGTCATATCCAGCATATTGATACTAGAATCATGTATAATTGTACTCTCACCCCCCCCCCCTACCCCCTCCACCCCAACAGAACGTATTTTTATTCCTGAGAAATTCATACCTTTAACTATCAACTAATATTGGAGCGTACTACAGTTATAAAACAATTATATGTGTTCTCTATAACCATCATACAACTAAACCACGACTTTCTAAATACCCAGAATGACAGGGTTTAATTTCAGTCCTATCTCCTCTTAATTTTTGTCGCCATTTATACCAAATTAATTCCACGAAACGAGGATAGGAGGAGAGAGAAGTGAAAGCAGAGCTGTAAACATGATTTCTCAATCCCATCTGAAATGTTCGCTATAGTCCGCCCCCGATTATCACCTCAGTTTTGCTAAACGACCAGAGTATTTCGGTTATAATCCACGGCAATAAGTAGGAGATGGTGGAACATCTAGCATTGTGTTTTATGTAGGTCGTCTCGCACTGCAACTCTTTGTTCGTTTAATCCGGCGGCAGTTTGCGTCGAGTAGGGAGTCTTAGTGAATAATTAAGAG
>NW_027170126.1:20000-30090 GCF_036898095.1 Palaemon carinicauda | reverse complement strand
AATAAAAAATGTTTCTAAGATGTTGGCTCAGAAGGTTAAAATAACCTTAGTTGGAAAAAAAAAATAAAATAAAACGATAAACAAAGGTATAAAATTATTAAGAGTGTAACTGTGAGGTGGAAGGTGCATTGGAAGGTTAAATGCTAATTTCTGAACTTTTTTTCTTTCTTTTGAAATATTTTTTAGAATATCGAAAAACCATGTTCACGAAGTAAAGTTTCATCATATCTGTTAGGGTTCTTGTGGCCTGATTAGTAACGTCTCTGTCTGGTGTTTGCCAGATATGGGCTTGAATCGCGCTCCGCCCCGTTAGTGCCAGTAGTGTCTGCAACCTTACCATCCATGTGAGCTAAGTTTGGAGTGTTTGGGGGAGCCTATAGGTCTATCTGCTGAGTCATCAGCAGCCACTGCCTGGCCCTCCCTGGTCCTAGCTTGGGTGGAGAGGAGGCTTGGGCGCTGATCATATAATATATGGTCAGCCTCTATGGCATTGTCCTCATTGTTAGGGCAATGTCACTGTCCCTTAACTCCGCCAATCATGAGCGACCTTTAAACCTTTAAACCTTTAAATGTTTTTTTTTTTTTTTTATAATGATTATATCATAATGATTTATATAGGTTGAATGTACAGCAGCAATTTAAAACCGTATTTTAAATAAACTAGAAACAACTCTTGCTCTAAAAAAAGTAAAACCTCTTGGACGATCTTCGTTACATTATTTCATGAAATGACCAAAAAAAATTGTAATTTTTAACAAATATTGTCTAGATTTATGAAAAGTATTTCTGCTTTTTTTACACAACGGTTTTGTTTCCAACACCGAGTCGGGAAGGACTCTTTGGAATATATCTATTTTATTTTTCCCAACATTTATTTATAATTTAATTTCTCCAAACATCAAATAATGCATTATCCAGTTTCTTTAGGTTCCTTTAAAAAAAAATTGAAAAATAGACAACTAAACTCCAAGACTAGTAATAATTATCGAATAATTTGGTAATATACAAAGAAAAGACTTTAGAGTTTGATCAAAAGGTGTTCAATTAGGATCAAAGTAGTTTATTTGAACTGAGGTTCAACAAAATTTTATCTATTGCTTAAACAATTTTCTTTCAACTTTATATTTCTTTTATTCGTTTCTTTTTGGAGTACCAAAGCATCAAATTTATAACTAGTAAGGTTGGTTCTCCAGTCGGGACATCTGATCATACCATGATTTAATTAGTAGTAAAGACTGAACAGCGTGTCCCTGATATATTATACTCCTGTAAAATTTTTATGAATTCTAAAGCAGACTGGAATGGGATTTTGCATGATCTTTTGTGCTTGAATTGGTCACAGTTATATAGTAGTGTAGATCCTATTATCCCTTTGAATGAAAATCTAGTCAACATAATTGATAGGCGTATCCCTTCTCATGTGCTAAGGTACCGAGTGAAGGACAAATCGTGGTTCAATGATGATTGTAGACATGCTTATTTGGAGAAACAAGAGGCCTATCATCTTTGGAAGGGTAACAGACCAGATTTGACCTGGACCAACTATACTCAGCTTCAAGCTTTTGCTCAGAGAGTTTATGCCTCAACTGAAAACGAGTACAATATAACCATAATAGAAACCATTTCTGGTGCAACTCAGGAACATAAATGGTGGTCTACCCTTAAATCTGCACTCTTTGGTGTAGATACAACAGTTCCTCATTTACTTAAACCAGATGGCCCAGTCACTCACTGTCCAAAGGAAAAGGCAACCCTTTTGGCTGAAGTTTTTGACAGTAAACAGAATAATGAAAAAATTGAACTTCCCCATTCCTGTTTTCCTGAGGCTAAACTAACTAGTTTAGCTTTTCGATCTCGTGAGATTAAAGCTCTGTTGTTGGACCTTGATGCTTATGGAGGTGCAGACCCAAATGGTATTTTTCCTTTGTTTTTTATAATGACAGCAGATTTCTTAGCTCCAAAGCTATCTGTTATTTTGCGCAGGTTAGCAAGGAGAGGAGCTTTTAGCAGTCGTTGGAGAATTGGTAATATTACTCCTCTATGCAAATGTGTTCGTGGTAGCTCAAGTCCCACTGATTACCGCCCAATTTCCATAACTCCCATATTATCTAAATTTTTTAACGTCTTCTGGTAAAACGTCTTAATAGGTTTGTTGAAGATAATCATCTACTCCCTAGTTTGCAATTTGGTTTTCGTAAATCCTTGGAGCATGTGATGGCCTTCTTACAATCTCCAATGCTGTTCAGAAATCTCTTGATTATGGTCAGGAAGTTCGTATGATTGGCTTTGATTTTAGTCGTGCCTTTGACAGTGTTAATCATGAGGCCCTTGTTTTCAAAATCAAACAGTTGGGAATGGGTGAGTCGTTTCTTACCATTATTTTTTTATTTTCTAATTAATAGATCTCAAAGAGTTGTTCCTGATGAGCACCATAGTGAGTATAGGAATGTGATATCCGGTGTTCCACACGGTAGTGTTCTTGGCCCATTACTTTTCATACTATATACACATGACATGCGGTTTGGCCTAGAAAACAAGCTTGTTGCATATGCAGATGTTGCTACTCTCTTTGCATCAATTCCATCTCTAGAATGTAGATCCGGGGTTGGTGAATCCCTTAATAGAGATTTAGCTAAAATTAGTGCATGGTGCAAATTATGGGGTATGAAGTTGAATCCTAACAAAACTCAAAGTATGATTGTAAGTAGGTCAAGGACGGTGGCTCCTCAACATCCGGATCTCAGTATTGATAATGCTTCTTTAACTTTGTATGACTCTTTTAAAATTTTAGGTGTGATTCTCGACAGCATATTTACTTTGAAGAAACACATTAGGTGTGTGTCTTCTTCCATTGCACAAAAAATTGGCTTATTAAGAAAGTCTTCCAAGATTTTCAGTGATCAATCTATCCTGAAGAAGTGTTTTAATTCTTTCATTCTACCTTGTTTTGAGTATTGTTCTCTCATCTTAATTTGCTGGACAGAAACTTACGATCTATTAAATTTCTTATTCCTGATCTAGATATTAATCTTTGGCACTGCAGTTCAATTAGTTCATTATGCTTGTTGCATAAGATTTTTTTACATTCAGATATCCCTGGACAATTCTATCCTGTTCGTAATACTAGGCAGGCAGTTAATACTAATAGCTAGGCCTTTTCCATCACGAGGCTCAATACTATACAGTATTCTCTCTCTCTCTCTCTCTCTCTCTCTCTCTCTCTCTCTCTCTCTCTCTCTCTCTCTCTCTCTCTCTCTCTCTCTCTCTCCTAAAAAAAGACTCTTGCTAGTATCATGATATTTGATAAAATCCCTATCTCTCTCTCTCTCTCTCTCTCTCTCTCTCTCTCTCTCTCTCTCTCTCTCTCTCTCTCTCTCTCTCTCTCTCTCTCTAAAAAAAGACTTGCTAGTATCATGATATTTGTTAAAATCCCTATCTCTCTCTCTCTCTCTCTCTCTCTCTCTCTCTCTCTCTCTCTCTCTCTCTCTCTCTCTCTCTCTCTCTTAGATAGGTTTATTGATTGAAATGAACATACAATACTTTTTTACATCATAAATATAAATGAAATTTGTTTTTATAATGATGTCATTAGCATTAACATTCTATTACTAATTACCACAATTGATGACCTTTTAAAAATGGTTTTTCCATTAATTTATACAAATATAAGTTCTCGGAAAAATCTGAGACTCAATAACAACTCACATAAAGATTGATTATTACATAAGAATCCTAACATTACAGTATTATACTTAGAAGTTACATAATATGAATAAAATATAATTGAATAGTTCTTAATTCCGTAGGGAACTTTCGAAAGGCAGGAAAAAATAATGTCGAAATGACCTCGCTCGCAGTTCATTCTGTGCGTGGGAGTAGAGAAAACATTTTAAAGCTTAAATATCTTCTGTTCATCATCTCCCTCCGGCAACTCATCTTCCAAGGAGAAGAAAAACGGATTTTGAGCGAAGCGAAAAATCTATTTTTGGGTGAGATAGCCATGGCGTCCTGATGGAAGGATCCTTTTTGGTAGCTTCCTTGGGTAATCACTACTAGGATTTTTCCAGAGAATTAAACCACAGGTTATCACAGAATTCTAACTTCTGGAGCGAGTATCCTAAGGGTTTCCCCTTAAGACATCGTGTATCAACAGGGGACACGCATGTATTAACGTGCCACATAGCTATCTACACCCCATATAGAGTTAACGCTTCAATATGGCGGACAGAGAGCGGCTGGGAGCTGAGCCGCAGCCAATCTAGATGTGGCGATATCGGTACTCGCAATGTAAACAGACGGACGCCATTGCTTTTGATGACGTCACGTCCGTCCTCATCCGTAAGTCTGGAGCTCGCTCATCACCATGATACAGCGGCGCAGGGCGGGACCTGATAACAGACAGGGCGGGTCCATCAGGACGCCATGGCTATCTCACCCAAAAATAGATTTTTCGCTTCGCTCAAAATCCGTTTTTTGGGCTCAAGCCATGGCGTCCTGATGGAAGAGTACCAGAGAATTAGTGTATCGTGGTAGACTTTTTCCCCTTTATAAGTGAGTGCTAAAACATTGAGCCGAAAGCATAGTAGTCTATACTAGAGCTACCGTGAGGCAGTTGCCTTCCTGCCCCCCTGGCATGGAAGTCCCCACGGGCTATGCTGAGATCAAAGTGGTCATGGGAAGGCTATTCATATAGGCTGAAGGAACAATGAGATCCAGAAGATAAGTCAGAGCGATTCGGTATTCGCGTCGAAACAAACTTGAAGAAGTGGTGGTTGTACACTTCGTGCATGGAGTTGACTCATCTTCATAACTGAGTAAGTATTCGCTAAGGAAACTTACTTGCTCTATATAAATAAATGCCCGGAGTAAATCCTGGCATTTTCCTTAACCAAGAATAAAGGGTAAGAAAACTATGACAATTAGTATATTTCATAGTAAGAAAGGAGCAAGGGAGACGCACAAGTAATAAAATAGACATTTTATTAGATAATTGCAGGTAAATCAATACATGTCATGCAATAAATAGTAAAAAACATTTACATTGATAAAAATGTACATAGTCATAAAGGCGTGCTCTTGAGTCTGAAAGGGAAGAATCAAGTATTAGTAGGCACTCGTTCTACGGAACGTTAGTCTTTATATAACACACGTCATGCACGTGGCATGTAGCACTCATGTGGTAATCTACTATGACATTTCACCTGAGGTAAGAACAGTTAAAGAAAGCACAAGGTGGTTTCTGCTTCACTACGTATCACTTGAGGGTCAACATAGGCACCCGACGAGTTAGAGTCCCTAATAACTCACTGTTCTAAGCAGAGTTCAGAGCAGGTTTCATAAAACTACCTGCGGCTACCACAAAATGTTTCACTTCGTGCACTTGTTTTGCATAATGTTTAAAGAAAACACGCGAGGATTTCCAGCCTGTATAGTTCTTGAGGCTTTCGAAATCCATACTCTGAAAGAAAATCAGAGACGAAGCGACTTTCCTAGGATCATGACCAGCGGGTGTACTGTCTGGATCCGCTCTGCGAATGAAGTAGGTGATTTTAGCTCTCAATTGTTTCAGTGACAGGTCGCTGCCCGATGTTTCTCCTTTGAAGAGTTGGCCTCCACCAAAGTTTGAAGTTCTATGAAGATAGACCTTAAGGCTCACTACTGGACATAGAGAGGCATCTTCCTTCAAGGGGCATATCCTCCACGGGCCCCATCGTTTGGTAGGTAATTCGTTCTTTGCGAGAAACGTCGGATCAGGGAAGAGGGAGAGGTCTCCTGAATCGTTGAAAACGATATGTCCCTCTTCTCTAGATAGTGCCACTATTTCGCTGACTCGGGCTCCCGAAGCTAGAGCGAAGAGAAATATAACTTTCTGAGTCAGGTCCTTAAGAGGGCATGAATCATTGTCCAAGTTGGAGGCGAAGTGGAGAACTTTGTCTAGAGACCAAGTGATTGGTCTCGGAGGGGGTGCCGGTCGTAAACGGGCACAGGCCTTCGGTAGTTTGTTGAAGATGTCGCTAGACAGATCTATTTGGAAGGCGTATGACAAAGGTCTAGTCAAGGCCGATTTGCAAGTAGAAATCGTGTTGGCTGCCAAGCCTTGTCCATGAAGGTGAATGAAGAAGGACATGCAAAAATCTATGGTGATTTTCGAGGGGTTCTTTGCCTTGACGAAGGAGACCCATTTCCTCCAAGACGATTCGTATTGCCTTCTCGTGGATTCGGTCTTGTATTCCTCGAGGAAGTCTAGACTCTCCTTCGAAATCCCAAACCTTTTCTTAGCGGCTAGGGTGAGAAAATCATGAGATGAAGGTCCTTGATTTTCGATGATGAAGCGAAGACAGTCGACTTCTGTATTTGCTGGGAGAGAACTGGGTCCGGGAGGGGGATCAGCGTTGGCTGCATCTCCAGGATCAAGGGGTACCAGTTGCTGCGGGGCCACTTGGGAGCCACTAGAGCTGCTGTCCCTTTGGAGGTTCTCAATTTGGAGAGGACTTTCAGCAGAAGATTGGTGGGAGGGAACAGGTAAATCTTGGCCCATCTGTTCCAATCCAAGGTCATGGCGTCCACCGCTTCCGCTTTGGGGTCCTCGTACGGGGCTACATATCGAGGAAGTTGATGGTTGTCGCTCGTTGCGAAGAGGTCGATCTGGAGTTCTGGGACTCGGTGAGAGATGAAGGCGAATGATCTTGCGTCTAGAGACCATTCCGACTCTATCGGGTTTGTACGAGATAGAGCGTCCGCTGTCACATTGCGGAATCCTTGTAGGTGAACTGCAGACAGGTGCCATTTCTTCCTTTCTGCCAGACAAAAGATTGTCAGGAGCACCTGATTTATCTTGGGCGATCTTGAGCCCTGGCGATTGAGACAACGCACTACCACAGAGCTGTCCAGGGTCAGGCGAATGTGTATCGACGGGGGCGGGGAGAGTTTCTTCAGCGTCAGAAGAACCGCCATGGCCTCCAAGATGTTGATGTGAAACGTCTTGAATAGGGGAGACCAAGTGCCTTGAGCCTGTTTTTGGTGGGAGTGACCTCCCCAACCCTCCAACGAAGCGTCCGTATGGATGTTGAGAGATGGAGGTGGGTGTTGGAGAGGAAGGGACCTTTTTAGGGCCCTCGCTTCTGACCACGGCTTTAGAAGAAGTCGAAGTCTGCTTGGGAGCCGTCTCTTGAGGTCTCTTCGAGCGATGGATGCGGAACGTCTCCAGACTCCCGCTGCATCCTTTAGCTGTGCACGAAGCACTGGGTTTGTGATCGAGGCGAACTGTAGAGAGCCTAGAACTTGTTCCTGCTGGCGTCTTGAGATCCGTTTGGATTTTAACAGTCGCTTGACAGACCCTGCTATTTCCTTCCTTTTCTTTGCTGGAATGGAAAGGCGGTGTGACTGAAGATTCCAGTGGATGCCTAACCATTGGAACTTCTGAGCTGGAGATAGGCGAGACTTTTTCGCGTTTATCTGGAATCCCAGGTGTTCGAGAAACTGGGTAACTTTTCTGCAGGATTCTATACAATCCTCGGGCGAGGGCGCCCACACTAGCCAGTCGTCGAGGTAGGCCATCACCTGGACGTTTCGGATGCGGAGCTGTGGTACTACTGCGTCCGCTAGCTTTGTGAATATCCGAGGGGCCACGTTGAGTCCGAAGGGCATGGCCCGGAAGGCATAGCTTTTCCGTTGGAGTCGGAATCCAAGGTAGGAGGAAGCGTGATGGTTCATTGGTATGTGCCAGTATGCGTCCGCCAGGTCTATCGAGACCGTGAAAGACCCTCGAGGCAGGAGGGTTCTGATCTGTTGAAGAGTCAGCATCTTGAACTTGTTGTTCGATATGAATACGTTGAGGGGGGATAAGTCCAGAATGACTCTGAGTCTGTCTGAGTCTTTCTTGGGGACACAAAACAGTCTCCCTTGGAACCTTGTGGACTTCACCCTTCTTATCACCTTCTTGTTCAAGAGGTCTAGCACATATTCTTCCAGGAGGGGGGTTGAACATTGGAAGAATTGCTGGAAGGTTGGGGGTGGTTGCGCCCAGCTCCAGCCCAGACCTTGATGGTCCAACGATCCTGGAAGTGGCGGAGTCTTCCTCCCACCGGAAGCACTTCATTGCTTCTGGGGTCCCGAGGACTTGCTGCCTCGGCCGCTAGCTCCCTGTCCTCCTCTGCCTCTGGAGGGCCAGCGAGAGGAATCTCTGCCGGAACCCCTGCCTGAGCTTCTACCTTTGGGACGAAAGGTAGTGGAGTGCTGCTCGAAGGTGGGGTTGAAGGCCGGTGATGAGGACAAAACCGGCTGTGGGACCAACTGAAAGGTCTGTGGCGGCTGAGCGGCCACTTGGGGAGTAGCGGGTGCCGGAAACTGACGTCTGTGCTGACGTTGCTGGGGTCTATGCTTCGACTGCTTCCTCTTAGGCTGAGGACCGTCATCCTGAGAGGGCTTTCTCTTCCTAGACATGCCCCATTTGTTGAGAAGGTTCCTGTTCTCAGATGCGGCCTTGTCTGTGATCTCTTTCACTAGATCAGACGGGAAGAGGTACTTGCCCCAGATGTTGGAGGAAATCAGTTTCCGGGGTTCGTGTCTGACAGTGGCACTGGAGAACACGAATTCTCTGCAGGCTCTACGAGCTCGCATGAAGTGGTACAGATCCTTGACTAAGGTTGCCATATGAGATTTGGCAAGGACCATGTAATGGTCAGGGACTCTGGTGTCGCCAGCCATTACGTCCATCTGGACCTGGAGAGTGAGAGATGCTGCCAGCCTCTCCTTTGTTTCCTGTTCCCTACGAAGGAGGTGATCGTTTAGCTTGGGGAGGTCCTCATTAAACTGACGTCCAGCAACGTCAGGATCTAGTTTGCCCACCACGAAGGTGTGTTGCACATCCTTCCAGTGTTTGGTGTCGGGCGGGGTGACTGCGGAGAAAGGTCTGCATTAATCCAATGCAGGGCAGGATTTCCCTTCTTCTACAGCCTTAAAGCAGGCAGCGAAGGCCTTTTCCGTGAAGGGTATCACCACTTCATCGGGCGCAACGTAGGTGGGGTACTTCTTGCTCAGAGCCGGAAGTCCAGAGCAGGTAAAGCCTCTGCTCTTAAGCGCTTTGGCAAGCATAGCCTGAGCCTTCGAGAGATCGAACACTATTTTCTCCTTCGGTTCGGTCTCTTCCTTTGAGGATGGTTCTGAATGTAGACGGACGTAACAGTCCGGATACGCCTCAAAGCGGGGGAAGAACTCCACTTCTTCCAGGGGTATGGAACCGATCTTATCGCTGACGAAGATCTTGTCGTCAGCGATGACCATATGCTCGGCGAATCGCCACAGATTGTCGCTCGAGCATGCGGGGAGGTCCTTGATGGAGATTTTGCGAGATTCCTTGGAACCTCCCATCGACCGAATGATCTGGTGAGTTTTTTGGAGCTTCTGCTCCATCACGGATTCAATGAGCCGAATCATATCCTGTGCCGTAGGTAGAGGAGTCGTGGTGGAGGACGTAGACGGGAGAGACACTTCCGTCGGTGTAGGAGTAGGAGGGGGGATGGAGGGAGGGGCATCCTCCTTATCGGACTCGGTATACACTACCCGGTCCTCTTCTTCATCATCCTCCCCTTCACCCTGGGCCATAAGGGTTTTCTCGGTGTCCTCTGAGATCTCTGACATGCGTTCATCATGTTCTGAATCCAGGTGATAATCATTCATGGACTGAGCCATGAAAACATCAGGTTCCACTGTAATCTGGACTACGGGGATCTGTTCGACTGGGACCACTGAGTCTGGAGAGGCCTTTGGGAACAGCAAAGACCTCATTTCTTCTGTGGCTAGGTATGGTCCAGTGGCGTTCTTCTGAAAGCCACGTACCCACTTGCGTAGGTTGTCCCGAGCAGTGTCCCGAATCTCCGCTGAGGGAGAATCATAGAATGCTTTCTGTAAGCATTCTTGGCAGACCGAACAGGTGGTGGGGGCCCAGTATTTGAGATCCCCTCTCTTGTGAGCACAAGGGGCGTGTGTCCTACACGCCGTGTGTCCATAGAAGTGTAGCCGACGGACCGCGCAGAAGTCGTGGTCACACCTGACGTACTCCTCCTGTAAAGGAAAGAGACGATGAGTATCG
>NW_027170126.1:12500-15000 GCF_036898095.1 Palaemon carinicauda | reverse complement strand
CACCAGTGGTTCTCGACTTTTTACTACCACGCCACTTTTTATGTTTGGTCCATTTGCACACGCCTCTTGCATATCCAGTCAAATAGATACTATTTATACGCATGCTTTATTGAAAAAGGAAATATATGGTTGTTTTTAGTCACTTTATTAAGTATAAATTCTTTTCAAACAATATAGGTACAAAACATATCTTTAGGTTTTTTCTTAATACTAGGCCATGCTTTTGGATAAATGGAATACAAAGCTGTGACCGTGTTGTATCAGCCGAATATTATTATTGTTATATGTCCACTTTTTTCTCGGAATAATTCACTCCCTGGAAATTACTCACAGTCCCTAAGGGGGAGGGTGCAACCCTCATGTTGTGAACCACTAATCTAAACTGATTAGTTTATATTAGTAGTGCTCCTAGTTATTTCCAATTTAGCTTATAAATCCTATCTTGTTTGTTCCGCATTCTCCATTCCTTTCCTCCCTAGACTATCAAAGATATAAACTTTTCTAAGATTTTCCTCTATATTTTCTTTTAACTGCCATATTTTCGTCCCGGCCATCATTATATATCTTTCATGGTCGGCACGTACTCCATGGAAACACTAGTTAATTAAAGTAGCTTCAATTTATCATATCTATTTTTCACTCAACCTTTCGAGTTTATACCAAAGTTAGAGAAAGGCAAGTTACAGTATATCTTTTTTTTAAACACACACACACACACACACACACACACATACATATATATATATATATATATATATATATATATATATATATATATATATATATATATATATATATATATATACAGTATAGTGCTTTATTATTATTAGATGGAAATTACGTTTTATCCTTGCATGAATAAATCTAAAAAAAAAACCATTTTTTTTCAACCCGTTTAAAGTAATTGAAAACCCTTTTGTTCCTCCTTGTTAAGATTTCACCAGTTACGAAAAACTTGGAAGCTCTAATTTGTATTTTTTGATACGTGGAGAGAGAGAGAGAGAGAGAGAGAGAGAGAGAGAGAGAGAGAGAGAGAGAGAGAGAGAGAGAGAGAGAGTGCCACTGATTTTGTTTGAAAAAAAAAAGTGTACTCTTACTCTACCTTCCATAGTTGATGGAAATATTTCAAGGGTAGAAATAATATGAAATATCTTATTGCGCTCAAATGAGATCTATATATAATCAAAATGAATTTAGTCCACTTACAGATCTTTCCACTATAAATATTGCTAAGGTGAGGGAAATCATGTGCAGTTTCCTTCTCTTGTTACTGCTTATTATCGTTCCCTTATGGTACATAATAATATCTTCCACTTGTAACTTGAACAGGTCTTCACCGTCTGCTGCACATTTCTCAATGGTATCCACAATCCTTCGTCAGATCGAGAGAGACCAATTCATATTCTCTCGGAGTATCAAGGTACAAATAAGATCTTCTGAAGTGGAAAATAACTCTGCCACTCTGAAAATTAAAGAGAATACCCCTTTTGAACTTAGTAATATGGAAATTGCATTTACTTTTTTTTTTTGAAGAATTTTTTATACCATTTCATACGACTAATGAAAGTAGCAACTACAGAATTTTACCAACAGATATCCATTGGTTGGACTATCTCCTCTTTTAGAATATTGCATTGTAATATCTTTAAATCTTATTAAGAGAATTTATTATTCTATTTTTAAATCTCACTTTGGACCATGGCTATATATTACCTCCCTTCCTGACTGCATCAAATGAAAGCATTTTCTTTCTTTCGTCGCAATTGAACTCCTGTTTGTCTTTTATTTTTCAAATACAGTTTTTCTTCCTTCTTAGAATAAGGAATATGGAATATTTATCTTTCTGTTGATTGTGATCACTGTTTCTATTATCTATTGCCCTTTCTCTGGGAAACAATTCCTGCTCTATTTTCGATAAGACTGCTCTTCTTTCCTTTCCATCTGATTTAAGAAAAGGATCATCAGTCATGATCAGCTTGGTTATTGGCACTTTTCTGAAAAGGTAATTAGAAGACAGAATAGACAGCAGGCACAGTTTGAATGCCATTGTTGAGTTACTTGTAACTGAGTGTGATTTTGATTATAGTCAAGTCTCTTTTCAATTTTCTTTACATAATTTTCCAGGCTTTACTTACTCTATGATTCATACTCTAACTCAACCTTCCACAATTTGTTGTCTTCGCCCCTAATATGAGTCATCCTCTTCCATTCTTTGACCATTCATACCAACTTTTATTTCATTATTAGCTATTTTTCCATTTCTTTTACATTATCATTATTAGTTGCTAAGCTACAACCCTAGTTGGAAAAACAAGTTGCTATAAGCCCAGAGGCCCCAATAGGGAAAACAAGCCCAGTGAGAAAAGGCAACAAGATAAGATGAAATATTTTAAGAACAGTAACAGCATTTAAATAAATACTTTCTATATAAAGTATAAACAATTAGACAAAACAAAAGAAAAATTATATAGCATAGTGTGTCCGAGTGTACCTGCAAGCA
>NW_027170126.1:0-2500 GCF_036898095.1 Palaemon carinicauda | reverse complement strand
TGAAAAAGAACTAAAGGTTTTCCTTGGCATATTACTTTTATCTGGCATTGTTCCAGTTCCATCACGGAGACTTTACTGGAAGAATTCTCCAGTGACTAGAAATGAGGCAGTGTATTCTGCAATGAGAAGGAACAGATTTGATAAAATAATGCAGTTCATACATTTAGCAGATAATACTAATCTTGATGATTCAGATAAATATGCTAAACTCCGTCCCCTGATAAGGCTACTTTCCACTCGATTTTTGTCTCGTTTTCAACCAGAGCAGCATCTATCTCATGACGAGGCAATGGTTGAATATTTTGGCCGCCATGGATGCAAGCAGTGTATTCGAAACAAACCAATACGCTTTGGTTATAAAGTTTGGTGCCTGAATACTGATGCAGGCTATTTAGTAAGCTTTGACTTATACCAAGGTAAAACATATGAAGGTAATTCATATAAGGAGAAAGCGTTTGGCAAATGTGGAGCCACTGTTCTGAAAAATATAAAGTCATTACCAGATGATAAAATACAACTCCCATACAGCTATTACTTTGATTACCTTTTTACCTCTTTTCCTCTTCTCCAACACCTGAGTGAGCAAAACTATACTGCTACGGGAACAATAAGAGACAATAGGCTGAAAAAATGCCCTTTGAAAGCAGTTTCTGAGATGAAAAAAGAAAAAAGGGGAACATCAGACTTCATCATAGATAAGGCAAATAACATTTCATTATGCAGATGGATGGATAATTCGGTTGTCACCATTACATCAACGGCTCATGGAAGGGAACCCCTTAGTAAGGTGAAAAGATACTCTAAAAAAGAAAAAAAAAATATTGAAGTTGACTGCCCATTAGTTATTCGAGAATACAATAACCACATGGGTGGAACTGATCGCCAAGACCAGAATGTGAATAATTATAGAGTATCTATTAGGGGTAAGAAGTGGTGGTGGTGTATTTTTACCTGGTTATTAGATGTATCAGTGCAAAATGCTTGGATTCTTCATAAAAAGTCAGGTGGATGTTTACCTCAGCTAGATTTCAAAGAACAGATTGCTGAAAGCTATCTGAAGAGATATGGGATCCCTCCTAAAGGGCCTGGGAGACCTTCCCAGGGGGAAACAGGTTGTAAGAGAGTTCTTGATGACATTCGTTTTGATGGAATAGAACACTACCTGATAGAGACCCCAAACAAGAAAAGACGTAGATGTGCTGGAAATCTGTGTAGCAAATCTCCTTCCAGTCAGTGTAATAAGTGTGATGTAGGTCTGTGTTTGTCTTGCAATTTAGCATTTCACACAAAATAGACTTCAATGATGTGCCACATGATGTATCAGTTGCAATGAAAAGTTGATTATTTTATGTTAGCATTTTGAACTGGCAATTTAATCTTTGTTTTGATTCTAAGTGCAAGTTTTAATACAATGACTATTTCTTTTGGCTTGTTTTTTTATTGTAATTTTCAAATTCCATTCATTTGGTGGTTGTGACTACGGTAGTTCATGTATGAAAACAGTAGGCTTCTTTTGTATTTAGTTATGTCACTTATATAACAGCAAACAATAAACCTTTCAAAATAAAACAGAATTTTTCATATTTCCCCAAAATGTACTCGTTACTGCCTAGCGTGACATATATGTCACACTACATTATTCATTGTACAATGAATGCAGCTGAAAAAAATTATGTATTCTACTGATTTTGGATCCTTATGAACTAGATTTAGTGTAAAAATTTTAAATCCAAAGAAAAAAAAAATTTGGAAGAAATGGGTTAAGTTTTTAGCCGTAATCCTTTGGTTTAATGAATGATGATTATTTATTTTCTTCATACTTTTTTCATTACAGCACTGTTTCGACAAAACCTTGTCTTTATCAAGTGATTTCTGGTTTCCATAATTTCACAATTCCGTTCATACATCAGCTTCTTCAAATATTACGATTAATATTGTTGAGATTCATCTAAAGAAACCAGAAATCACTTGATAAAGACAAAAAAAAGGAAATGCAGCCATTTCTAGGCCACTGTTGGATAAAGGCCTCAGGCATATCAATTCATGTCTGGTGTTGGGCCAGTTTTCATGACCACGCTGGCTAGTGAGGATTGGTGACGGGTGGCCCGTTCTAGTAGAGCTTTTCTAATCATGGTGAATCGCAAATCCTTTCACCATATTAAGGGGACCGTCCGCCATGTCCGCCATTTTTTTCCTAATGATCAAAATTACACAATTTCTATATATGTTTTAGACACATATAATACCTTCATCATATAAAAATTTCAAGTCATTTGATCAAAAACTTTTGGATTTATGAGCAAAAATCATGATTTAAAAAAAAATATTTAGGTACATTTTTCCCCACTACTATAATACCAATTGTATTGAAACTTATACCACAAAAACTACTCTAACAACCGAACAATTCTGTCAGACAGAATTTTGATTTTCCTTTCTTTTTTTTTTAATGAATTTTTTTTCCTCGTCTAGACGGAAAATAATCGTGAAAAAAAATGTC
>NW_027170125.1:5000-20000 GCF_036898095.1 Palaemon carinicauda | reverse complement strand
TAATGCGATTTGGTGTAAAGCGGAAACAAGGACCCTGGGTGAAAACATAATCGTACATATATAGTGCAGATGTCCATGGTGGTGATCAGGCGTTTATTTATATATATATATATATATATATATATATATATATAGATAGATATATATATATATATATATATATATATATATATATATATACATATACAGTAAATATATATACATATATATATATATATATATATATATATATATATATATATATCTATATATATACATACAATACATAATATATATATATATATATATATATATATATATATACAGTATATACAGCATATATATATATATATATATATATACAGTATATACAGCATATATATATATATATATATACATATATTTATATATACAGTATATACAGATATATACAGTATATATATATATATATATATATATATATATATATATATATATATATATATATATATAGAGAGAGAGAGAGAGAGAGAGAGAGAGAGAGATGTATATACATTGAAAGATAAATATATGAATCTACTATACACATAGATATTTCTCATTTCTGCCCGGAAAGAACTACTTCAAATAGGGCTGCTACCACAGGGAACCTAGGCAAGTCATAAAAACATCTATTAGCAGGTAAATCAAATATGAAACATCTGTGCGATGTTAAACTAATTTGCATTTCGTATAGCCTACGCTGGCGATCTTCTGGACGGGGGGGGGGGCGCTCTCTCTCTCTCTCTCGAGACCAGCTCATACTAGAAATTCTAGATAGTTTCTTGTAGTGTCTGTAATCTCACCATCCTTGTGAGATAAGGAATGAGGTTTCACAAGTGATATGGTAGCACCAGGTACTATACAATTAGCTTATGATTGTTTTTTTTTTTATAGCTACGCATAATTGTATCTGTTCTTAACCTCTTTTTGCATGCAGTTTCCATATATACATATATATATATATATATATATATATATATATATATATATATATATTTATATATATATATAAATATATATATAATATATATAAATAAATATACATATAAATATATATATAATATAAATATCTAAATATAAATATTTATATATATATATGTATTCATATATATATATATATATATATATATATATATATATATATATATACTGTATATATAATAATAATAATAATAATAATAATAATAATAATAATTATAATAATCAACTGTTTACTCTCAAATCAAAATTTCCTGTCCCGAGTATTCATAAAGAAAATTGAGGCTTTAATCTCTGCTTGTATTGGGAGCATGTGTAAAAACAACTATCATGTTGACACGCAAGCACCGGAGGAAGAAGATGAAGAAGAAGATAGGTCACTGACCTGTTCGCTCCTCCTTCCAGTCGATAAAGTTGACCCAGTGTTGATCAACTCAAATCGTAACCCCAGTTCATAATCCTTCTCAAGTAAGCTTTACAGAAAGGTACGTGGAAAATTAATTTTTTAGTCTTCTTTGTGAAATGAAAATACTCCTATTATTATTATTATTATTATTATTATTATTATTATTATTATTATTATTATTATTATTATTATTATTATTATTATTATTGTGACCCTTAAAAACTGTACAAAACAGAAAACAGAATCAGAAAAAGAAATGAAATAGAAAAGAATAAACAAAAAACTGAGAAGCAATACGAGTAGCGGCACCTGAACAACCCGCCAAATTACACACGTAATACATCAGTAAAAATACTTATTATTATTATTATTATTATTATTATTATTATTATTATTATTATTATTATTATTATTATTATTATTATTATTATCCTTACAAACTGCACAACACAGAAAACAAATTCAGAAAAAGAAATGAGATAGAAAAGAATAAACAAAAAACTGAGAAGCAATACAAGTAACGACACCTGAACGACCAGCTAAATTATACACGCAATAAGTCAGTAAAAATATCTATTATTATTATTATTATTATTATTATTATTATTATTATTATTATTATTATTATTATTATTATTATGATCCTTACAAACTGCACAAAGAAAACAGCATCAGGAAAAGAAATGAAATAGAAAAGAATAAAAAAAAACTGAGAAGCAATACGAGAAACGGCACCTGAACAACCTCCCAAATTACACACGTAATATGTCAGTAAAAATACTTATTATTATTATTATTATTATTATTATTATTATTATTATTATTATTATTATTATTATTATTATTATCCTTACAAACTGCACAAAGAAAACAGCATCAGAAAAAGTAATGAGATAGAAAAGACTCAACAAAAACTGAGAAGCAATACAAGTAACGGCACCTGAACGACCCGCCAAATTAAACACGTAATAAGTCAGTAAAAATACTTATTACTATTATTATGATCCTTACAAGCTGTACAACACAGAAAACACCATAGAACAGTAAAAGATTGATTGACTGATTTAAAGTTTTCTGGCATCCTAAACGGAAAAGAAATGAGATAGAAAATAATAAACAAAAACTGAGAAGAAATACGAGTGACGGCACCTGATATTATTATTATTATTATTATTATTATTATTATTATTATTATTATAAGCTGTACAAAACTGAAAACAGCATCAGAAAAAGAAATGAGATAGAAAATAATAAACAAAAAACTGAGAAGCAATACAAGAAACGGCACCTGGACAACAACCCAAATTACACACGTAATAAATCAGTAAAAATACTTATTATTCTTATTATGATCCTTACAAGCTGTACAAAACAGGAAACAGCACAGAACAGTAAAAGATTGATCGATTGATTTAAAGTTTTCTGGCATCCTGAACAGAAAAGAAATGAGATAGAAAAGAATAAACAAAAAACTGAGAAGCAATACGAGTAACGGCACCTAAGCAACCAGCCAAATTACACACGTAATAAGTCAGTAAAAATACTTATTATTATTATTATTATTATTATTATTATTATTATTATTATTATCATCATTATTATTATTATTATAAGCTGTACAAAACAGAAGACAGCAGAGAACAGAAAAAGAAATTAAATAGAAAAGACGACAACAAAAAGTGAGAAGCATTACGAGTAACTGCACCTGAACGACCCGCCAAATTACACACGTACACATCAATAAAAATACATATTTATTATTATTATTATTATTATTATTATTATTATTATTATTATTATTATGATCCTTACAATCTATACAAACCAGAACCCAGCATAGAACTAAAAAAAGAAATGAGATAGAAAAGACAAAACAAAAACTGAGAAGCAATACGAGTAACGGCACCTGAACGACCCGCCAAATGACACACGTACACATCAATAGCGACCTCGCAAGCCTTTGATTAGAGTCCTCCCGACTCCCTAAGTAGCGGCAGAGGTTGGGCGGAGAGACGCTGCGAGCGTCACCTAATTGAACACGCCACTCGACTCCCTCTACATTATTAGACTAATGGTCTGGCTGTGGACATTGTGCTCCCGGTTCCTAAAGCCCCAAGGGTAATTAGAAGGCAAAATGGACTGGGTGCTGGTTAAGGTGGTGCTCTTGCCCCCCACCCCACCCTAAGAGCCAATTATGAGCTAAGATGACTGGAGACAAGCCAGTGTCTTGTCCACTCAGGGTTGCCAAGGACTTCTGATCTGGCTGATGAATCGCAAGATTGGCGGGAAACTTTTTTTTTTTTTAAGTTCTTCTGGCTGCAAGATTGGCGGGAAACTTTTTTCGTTCACCTGGGTACAAAATTGGCGGGAAATTCATTTCGTTCACCTTGCTCCAAAATTGGTGGGAAATTCTTTTCGTTCCTCTTCCTGCAAAATTGGTGGGAAACTTTTCGTTCATCTTGCCGCATATTTGCCGGGAATCTTTTTTCGTTCACCTGGCTAAAAAAATTGGCGGGAAATTCATTTCGTTCACTTTGCTGCAAAATTGTCGGGAAACTTTTAATTTCGTTCATCTTGCTGCAAAATTGGCGGGAAATTCATTTCGTTCACCTTGCTGCAAAATTGTCGGGAAAATTTTTATTTCTTTCATCTTGCTGCAAAATTGGCGGGAAACGTTTTTCGTTCAGCTGACTACAAAATTAGCGGGAAATTCATTGCGTTCACCTGGCTGCAAAATAGGCGGGAAACTTTTTATTTCTTTCATCTTGCACCAAAATTGGCGGGAAACGTTTTTCGTTCAGCTGACTACAAAATTAGCGGGAAATTCATTGCGTTCACCTGGCTGCAAAATAGGCGGGAAACTTTTTATTTCTTTCATCTTGCTGCAAAATTGGCGGGAAACGTTTTTCGTTCAGCTGACTACAAAATTAGCGGGAAATTCATTGCGTTCACCTGGCTGCAAAATTGTCGGGAAACTTTTTATTTCTTTCATCTTGCTGCAAAATTGGCGGGAAACGTTTTTCGTTCAGCTGACTACAAAATTAGCGGGAAATTCATTGCGTTCACCTGGCTGCAAAATAGGCGGGAAACTTTTTATTTCTTTCATCTTGCTGCAAAATTGGCGGGAAACGTTTTTCGTTCAGCTGACTACAAAATTAGCGGGAAATTCATTGCGTTCACCTGGCTGCAAAATTGTCGGGAAACTTTTTATTTCTTTCATCTTGCTGCAAAATTGGCGGGAAACGTTTTTCGTTCAGCTGACTACAAAATTAGCGGGAAATTCATTGCGTTCACCTGGCTGCAAAATAGGCGGGAAACTTTTTATTTCTTTCATCTTGCTGCAAAATTGGCGGGAAACGTTTTTCGTTCAGCTGACTACAAAATTAGCGGGAAATTCATTGCGTTCACCTGGCTGCAAAATTGTCGGGAAACTTTTTATTTCTTTCATCTTGCTGCAAAATTGGCGGGAAACGTTTTTCGTTCAGCTGACTATCAAATTAGCGGGAAATTCATTGCGTTCACCTGGCTGCAAAATAGGCGGGAAACTTTTTATTTCTTTCATCTTGCTGCAAAATTGACGGGAAATTCATTTCGTTCACCTTGCTGCAAAATTGTCGGGAAAATTTTTATTTCTTTCATCTTGCTGCAAAATTGGCGGGAAACGTTTTTCGTTCAGCTGACTACAAAATTAGTGGGAAATTCATTGCGTTCACCTGGCTGCAAAATAGGCGGGAAACTTTTTATTTCTTTCATCTTGCTGCAAAATTGGCGGGAAACGTTTTTCGTTCAGCTGACTACAAAATTAGCGGGAAATTCATTGCGTTCACCTGGCTGCAAAATTGTCGGGAAACTTTTTATTTCTTTCATCTTGCTGCAAAATTGGCGGGAAACGTTTTTCGTTCAGCTGACTACAAAATTAGCGGGAAATTCATTGCGTTCACCTGGCTGCAAAATAGGCGGGAAACTTTTTATTTCTTTCATCTTGCTGCAAAATTGGCGGGAAACGTTTTTCGTTCAGCTGACTACAAAATTAGCGGGAAATTCATTGCGTTCACCTGGCTGCAAAATTGTCGGGAAACTTTTTATTTCTTTCATCTTGCTGCAAAATTGGCGGGAAACGTTTTTCGTTCAGCTGACTACAAAATTAGCGGGAAATTCATTGCGTTCACCTGGCTGCAAAATAGGCGGGAAACTTTTTATTTCTTTCATCTTGCTGCAAAATTGGCGGGAAACGTTTTTCGTTCAGCTGACTACAAAATTAGCGGGAAATTCATTGCGTTCACCTGGCTGCAAAATTGTCGGGAAACTTTTTATTTCTTTCATCTTGCTGCAAAATTGGCGGGAAACGTTTTTCGTTCAGCTGACTACAAAATTAACGGGAAATTCATTGCGTTCACCTGGCTGCAAAATAGGCGGGAAACTTTTTATTTCTTTCATCTTGCTGCAAAATTGTCGGGAAACGTTTTTCGTTCAGCTGACTACAAAATTAGCGGGAAATTCATTGCGTTCACCTGGCTGCAAAATTGTCGGGAAACTTTTTATTTCTTTCATCTTGCTGCAAAATTGGCGGGAAACGTTTTTCGTTCAGCTGACTACAAAATTAGCGGGAAATTCATTGCGTTCACCTGGCTGCAAAATAGGCGGGAAACTTTTTATTTCTTTCATCTTGCTGCAAAATTGGCGGGAAACGTTTTTCGTTCAGCTGACTACAAAATTAGCGGGAAATTCATTGCGTTCACCTGGCTGCAAAATTGTCGGGAAACTTTTTATTTCTTTCATCTTGCTGCAAAATTGGCGGGAAACGTTTTTTGTTCAGCTGACTACAAAATTAGCGGGAAATTCATTGCGTTCACCTGGCTGCAAAATAGGCGGGAAACTTTTTATTTCTTTCATCTTGCTGCAAAATTGGCGGGAAACGTTTTTCGTTCAGCTGACTACAAAATTAGCGGGAAATTCATTGCGTTCACCTGGCTGCAAAATTGTCGGGAAACTTTTTATTTCTTTCATCTTGCTGCAAAATTGGCGGGAAACGTTTTTCGTTCAGCTGACTACAAAATTAGCGGGAAATTCATTGCGTTCACCTGGCTGCAAAATAGGCGGGAAACTTTTTATTTCTTTCATCTTGCTGCAAAATTGGCGGGAAACGTTTTTCGTTCAGCTGACTACAAAATTAGCGGGAAATTCATTGCGTTCACCTGGCTGCAAAATTGTCGGGAAACTTTTTATTTCTTTCATCTTGCTGCAAAATTGGCGGGAAACGTTTTTCGTTCAGCTGACTACAAAATTAGCGGGAAATTCATTGCGTTCACCTGGCTGCAAAATAGGCGGGAAACTTTTTATTTCTTTCATCTTGCTGCAAAATTGGCGGGAAACGTTTTTCGTTCAGCTGACTACAAAATTAGTGGGAAATTCATTGCGTTCACCTGGCTGCAAAATTGTCGGGAAACTTTTTATTTCTTTCATCTTGCTGCAAAATTGGCGGGAAACGTTTTTCGTTCAGCTGACTACAAAATTAGCGGGAAATTCATTGCGTTCACCTGGCTGCAAAATAGGCGGGAAACTTTTTATTTCTTTCATCTTGCTGCAAAATTGGCGGGAAACGTTTTTCGTTCAGCTGACTACAAAATTAGCGGGAAATTCATTGCGTTCACCTGGCTGCAAAATTGTCGGGAAACTTTTTATTTCTTTCATCTTGCTGCAAAATTGGCGGGAAACGTTTTTCGTTCAGCTGACTACAAAATTAGCGGGAAATTCATTGCGTTCACCTGGCTGCAAAATAGGCGGGAAACTTTTTATTTCTTTCATCTTGCTGCAAAATTGGCGGGAAACGTTTTTCGTTCAGCTGACTACAAAATTAGCGGGAAATTCATTGCGTTCACCTGGCTGCAAAATTGTCGGGAAACTTTTTATTTCTTTCATCTTGCTGCAAAATTGGCGGGAAACGTTTTTCGTTCAGCTGACTACAAAATTAGCGGGAAATTCATTGCGTTCACCTGGCTGCAAAATAGGCGGGAAACTTTTTATTTCTTTCATCTTGCTGCAAAATTGGTGGGAAACGTTTTTCGTTCAGCTGACTACAAAATTAGCGGGAAATTCATTGCGTTCACCTGGCTGCAAAATTGTCGGGAAACTTTTTATTTCTTTCATCTTGCTGCAAAATTGGCGGGAAACGTTTTTCGTTCAGCTGACTACAAAATTAGCTGGAAATTCATTGCGTTCACCTGGCTGCAAAATAGGCGGGAAACTTTTTATTTCTTTCATCTTGCTGCAAAATTGGCGGGAAACGTTTTTCGTTCAGCTGACTACAAAATTAGCGGGAAATTCATTGCGTTCACCTGGCTGCAAAATTGTCGGGAAACTTTTTATTTCTTTCATCTTGCTGCAAAATTGGCGGGAAACGTTTTTCGTTCAGCTGACTACAAAATTAGCGGGAAATTCATTGCGTTCACCTGGCTGCAAAATAGGCGGGAAACTTTTTATTTCTTTCATCTTGCTGCAAAATTGGTGGGAAACGTTTTTCGTTCAGCTGACTACAAAATTAGCGGGAAATTCATTGCGTTCACCTGGCTGCAAAATTGTCGGGAAACTTTTTATTTCTTTCATCTTGCTGCAAAATTGGCGGGAAACGTTTTTCGTTCAGCTGACTACAAAATTAGCTGGAAATTCATTGCGTTCACCTGGCTGCAAAATAGGCGGGAAACTTTTTATTTCTTTCATCTTGCTGCAAAATTGGCGGGAAACGTTTTTCGTTCAGCTGACTACAAAATTAGCGGGAAATTCATTGCGTTCACCTGGCTGCAAAATTGTCGGGAAACTTTTTATTTCTTTCATCTTGCTGCAAAATTGGCGGGAAACGTTTTTCGTTCAGCTGACTACAAAATTAGCGGGAAATTCATTGCGTTCACCTGGCTGCAAAATAGGCGGGAAACTTTTTTTTTTCGTTCTCCTGGTTGCAAAATTGGCGGGAAACTTTTTATTTCTTTCATCTTGCTGCAAAATTGGCGGGAAACGTTTTTCGTTCAGCTGACTACAAAATTAGCGGGAAATTCATTGCGTTCACCTGGCTGCAAAATAGGCGGGAAACTTTTTTTTTTCGTTCTCCTGGTTGCAAAATTGGCGGGAAACTTTTTATTTCTTTCATCTTGCTGCAAAATTGGCGGGAAACGTTTTTCGTTCAGCTGACTACAAAATTAGCGGGAAATTCATTGCGTTCACCTGGCTGCAAAATAGGCGGGAAACTTTTTTTTTTTCGTTCTCCTGGTTGCAAAATTGGCGGGAAACTTTTTATTTCTTTCATCTTGCTGCAAAATTGGCGGGAAACGTTTTTCGTTCAGCTGACTACAAAATTAGCGGGAAATTCATTGCGTTCACCTGGCTGCAAAATAGGCGGGAAACTTTTTATTTCTTTCATCTTGCTGCAAAATTGGCGGGAAACGTTTTTCGTTCAGCTGACTACAAAATTAGCGGGAAATTCATTGCGTTCACCTGGCTGCAAAATTGTCGGGAAACTTTTTATTTCTTTCATCTTGCTGCAAAATTGGCGGGAAACGTTTTTCGTTCAGCTGACTACAAAATTAGCGGGAAATTCATTGCGTTCACCTGGCTGCAAAATAGGCGGGAAACTTTTTATTTCTTTCACCTTGCTGCAAAATTGTCGGGAAACGTTTTTCGTTCAGCTGACTACAAAATTAGCGGGAAATTCATTGCGTTCACCTGGCTGCAAAATTGTCGGGAAACTTTTTATTTCTTTCATCTTGCTGCAAAATTGGCGGGAAACGTTTTTCGTTCAGCTGACTACAAAATTAGCGGGAAATTCATTGCGTTCACCTGGCTGCAAAATAGGCGGGAAACTTTTTATTTCTTTCATCTTGCTGCAAAATTGGCGGGAAACGTTTTTCGTTCAGCTGACTACAAAATTAGCGGGAAATTCATTGCGTTCACCTGGCTGCAAAATTGTCGGGAAACTTTTTATTTCTTTCATCTTGCTGCAAAATTGGCGGGAAACGTTTTTCGTTCAGCTGACTACAAAATTAGCGGGAAATTCATTGCGTTCACCTGGCTGCAAAATTGTCGGGAAACTTTTTATTTCTTTCATCTTGCTGCAAAATTGGCGGGAAACGTTTTTCGTTCAGCTGACTACAAAATTAGCGGGAAATTCATTGCGTTCACCTGGCTGCAAAATAGGCGGGAAACTTTTTATTTCTTTCATCTTGCTGCAAAATTGGCGGGAAACGTTTTTCGTTCAGCTGACTACAAAATTAGCGGGAAATTCATTGCGTTCACCTGGCTGCAAAATTGTCGGGAAACTTTTTATTTCTTTCATCTTGCTGCAAAATTGGCGGGAAACTTTTTTCGTTCAGCTGACTACAAAATTAGCGGGAAATTCATTGCGTTCACCTGGCTGCAAAATAGGCGGGAAACTTTTTATTTCTTTCATCTTGCTGCAAAATTGGCGGGAAACGTTTTTCGTTCAGCTGACTACAAAATTAGCGGGAAATTCATTGCGTTCACCTGGCTGCAAAATAGGCGGGAAACTTTTTATTTCTTTCATCTTGCTGCAAAATTGGCGGGAAACGTTTTTCGTTCAGCTGACTACAAAATTAGCGGGAAATTCATTGCGTTCACCTGGCTGCAAAATTGTCGGGAAACTTTTTATTTCTTTCATCTTGCTGCAAAATTGGCGGGAAACGTTTTTCGTTCAGCTGACTACAAAATTAGCGGGAAATTCATTGCGTTCACCTGGCTGCAAAATAGGCGGGAAACTTTTTATTTCTTTCATCTTGCTGCAAAATTGGCGGGAAACGTTTTTCGTTCAGCTGACTACAAAATTAGCGGGAAATTCATTGCGTTCACCTGGCTGCAAAATTGGCGGGAAACTTTTTTTTCGTTCTTCTGGCTGCAAAATTGGCGGGAAACTTTTTTCGTTCCACTGTTTGCAATATTGGCTTAATTTTTTTTTTCGTTCATCTAGCTAAATAATTGGCCAGAAACTTTCTTCGTTCATCTGGCAGCAAAATTGGCAGGAAATATATTTCGTTTAGGTGGCTACAAAATTGGGGGAAAATTTATTTCGTTCTTATGGCTGCAAAATTGGCGGAAAATTTATTTCGTTCTTCTGGCTGCAAAATTGCCCTGAATCTTTTTCTAGTTTAAATTAAATGACTGGAAAATCCACGAGAAACTTTCTTCGTTCATAGTTTATATCGGACAGATCTATTCTAACGTTGTTACTGTTCTTAGAATATTTTATATTAATTGTTCATTACCTCTCAAGTACAGTTATTTTATTTACTTATTTCCTTTCTTCGCTGAGCTGTTTTTCCCTGTTGGAACCCTTGGGCTTATAGCATCCTGCTTTTACAACTAGGGTTGTAGCTTAGCTAGCAATAACAATAGTAATAGTAATACTACTTCTAATAATAAAACAATAATAATTTTCATTAACAACAACAACAACAACAATAATAATAATAATAATAATAATAATAATAATAATAATAATAATAATAATAATAATAATAATAATAATAATAATAATAATAATCCCTTTTCAATCATCAGCCACTCTTTCTTCGCCAGTAATTTAATCCACCAAAAATCTTTAAAAATGCTACGTTTCCCCAACACTATAATGACCATTTAGCTTCCTTTATCAAATCTTCTAGTATTATATCTACTTCATTATCCCTTTATTCATTCTTCTAAGGCTCCAATTTTCTTTTCCAAAATTTCTTAAGACTCTCTTCTTTTCCTTTACTATTCCTTCTTCTTTATTTTGATACCTTTCTTGTTCCAACACTAATTCCACTAATTCCTTTGCTATTATCATCATCATTATTATTATTATTATTATTATTATTATTAATATCATTATTATTATTATTATTAATATCATTATTATTATTATTATTATTATTATTATTATTATTATTATTATTATTTTCTATGCTACAACTACTAATAATACATCTTCCTAACTCAAGAGGTTAACTTCAGTAATGTAATTGTCCATTGGCTACTTTCCTCTTGGTAAGGGTAGAAGAGACTCTTTAGCTATGGTAAGCAGCTCTTCTAGGAGAAGGACACTCCAAAATCAAACCATTGTTCTCTAGTCTTGGGTAGTACCATAGCCTCTGTACCATGGTCTTTCACCGTCTTGAGTTACAGTTCTCTTGCTTGAGGGTACACTCAGGCACACTATTCTATCTTATTTCTCTTCCTCTTTATTTTTTAAAATCTTTATATTTTACATATGAAAAATTTATTTTAATGTTGTTACTGTTCCTAACATATCTTATTTAAATTGTTCAATACTTCTCTCATAGTTTATTTTCTTTCCTAACTGGGCTATTTTCCCTGTTAGAGCCCTATGGCTTATAGCAAGCAGCTTTTCCAACTAAGGTTGTAGCTTAGCAAGTAATAATAATAATAATAATAATAATAATAATAATAATAATAATAATAATAATAATAATAATAATAATATAATTTATTCCTTTAAAAGGACAAGTACTTGAGAAGATGAACTGACTAACATGATTATGCTAATGGCAGCTGCTAAAAATAAACTCGAATGGTTCATATTTATATAGTCCTTGATGTATGGAGGTATCTGAATTTATTCAGATATTACTATTAATAACTATTGATGGCATAGTAATTATATAATGAATAAGTATTGGATACCCAGCGTAATTACACTTAAGTAATAATACTTAATAAAAAAAAACATTGTGCCTAACTTGGAAATCTATTATTTTTCTAAAAAAAAAAAATACAAAAAAAAAAAAAGTCGTTCTTCACATGGGAACCATTTGTATATATTTAGGGTCAAGAAAATGGATGTTTCAAAAAGAAAAAAAAAAGAAAAATAAACATACTCAAGTAAATGATATGGTAAGAGTTATTGCAATTCAGAATGCAAATGACATGACGATTAGTTATTATTAAAATAAATGAATGCAAGTATTCATTTCCAAGAGAGCTGTCTTTAGTCTCTGACGCAATAAGTCATTTGGTCATTTTCTTATATATTGTCCGCATAAATCATAATAATCATTATTAATGCCTTAAGAGAGGTAATATAATTATCAGTCATTACCAGGTCATTAGCTTGACAATTCAACCCCCTTTTGCTTTAGTACACTACTCATGGGCAGGAAGTGATAACGCATATCTTGTTTTAAGTCAAATGACCCCGAATTCAAACTTTCTTGTCATCGTTTAAATGTCACTCATGAATGGAAGAGGGAAGCGACAGTGACAATGCCCTGGAAACTGACCTTATTGCCATATGATCAGCGCTCAAGCACCCTCTCCACCCCAAGGAGGGCCAAGCAATGGCTGCTGATGACTCAGCAGGTAGACCTACAGTATAGATTCCCCCAAACACCCCATCCATAGCTCACAAGGATGGTGAGGTTGCAGAAACTGCAAGAAACTAACGAGCTTCAGAGCAACTCGAACCCCAGTCGGGCAGATTGTCAGGCAAGGAGGTTTCCAATAGGCTACCACAACCCTATAAATACTTTATTTTCCCAAACAAGATAATGGAAATGGAATGTAAGAAATGTAGCTATCTAGTGAAAGCCCCAAATGGCACACAAAATGTTGTCCACTGTACTGACTGACAGAAGCCGTAATATTGTAAGGAAATAGACCTATGCATAATGAAAACTTTCGTGGCAATAAGATTAGCTGGTATTTCCCACATGTTTATGTTCTATAGGCTTTAAATCAACTTGGGGGTGGGGTAAGAAAAGGCATCACTGAATAATAGAATGTAAGATTTGGAGAAGGGTACTAATCAAAGGCTGGTAAATTGGTCAATTTCAACATATGAAAGGCACATGAAATTGCAGTTGGATGACGCAAAAATATATAAGAAAAAGACTGACTTCTTTAGGAAGCCATCAAGAATTTGGTAAATCCTACAGATTTCCTCAATAAATGAAAATAAACTTATTTCATTTCAAGTCTCCAAACATTCTTACGCTAATAAGTTCCTTAAATTTACACTTGCTTTATCCCTCAAAACCCCCTAGTCTATGATAAACCATTTAGCTACTAAAATAATTAACCCTTAATACCTCTTGACCCTCTAAGTATATAACAACAACAAATGCAGCCGATTCTAGTCCACTGCAGGACAAAGGCCTCAGACGTGTCTTTGTTCATGTCTGGGGTTTGGCTAGTTTTCATCACCACGCTGGCCAGTACGGATTGGCGTTGGTGGGAGATTTTAGTCTGATGGCTCGAAACAACCCAACCTAGTGCAAGTGTCCTTGACTAGTTCAGCTTTGCTGATCATGCCGGTACTCTTTCACCACGTTAAGGTATCCCCACTCAGTATACAAAGTAAAACTATCAGTCCTTTATCCATAAAACCCAAGTTAATTCTGCTGGCTAATCAGAGCTCATTTAATTTCTCAACCTCTCTCACTGATATAAACCCCTAAACCCTACAAACACCCCTAACATCAAAACCCCATAATATTTTAGAACCCCTTGAAAAAAAAAAACCCTAAGAATTAGCCTCTAAAGTGCACCTCACATGGAGCACTGTAGACGCTTACTTACGGTCCCTGTTACGTCCGTTCGTCCACTATCTGCCTCAACTTTTCAGTCTTCCATTCTATCTCCATCCTCGCTTCATTTCTCCTATCCTGCTGTCCAACTTCTTTTAAAATCTACTTCAGGATACATCTGCAAGTCCTCCCCGGTCCCAGCACCGTCCCATATAGCCTAAATTGTTGATTTTATCTATAAAGCTCAAACTTGCAGCAAATGTTTTCATGTTGAACAGGCTGTCATAAGTCTTGTATAGTTTATATATGAAATATCTGTTTTGATGTTGTTACTGTTATTTAAATATTTTATCAATTGCTAATTTATTTCTCATATCGTTTATTTATTTCTTTAATTCCTTTCCTAACTGGGCTATTTTTCCCTGTTGAAGCCCTTGGGCTTATAGCATCTTGCTTTTCCAACAAGGTTTGTAGATTAGGTAATAATAATAATAATAATAATAATAATAATAATAATAATATCACTACTACTACTACTACTACTACTACTACTACTACTACTACTACTAACAATAATAATAATAATAATAATAATGATAATAATAATAATAATAATAATATCTAATCGACCCCACATAGAAGTGGGAAAATATGTAGACAAATAATAATAATAATAATAATAATAATAATAATAATAATAATATTGAAATCTAATATATACCTTGATTCTCCCCCAGCACGAAACCTGAGGACTGAACTCTGAAACTAGACAAGAAGAAGAAGAAGAAGAAGAAGAAGAAGAAGAAGAAGAAGAAGAAGAAGAAGAAGAAGAAGAAGAAGGATTCCTCTCTCAAGGTCTCGCATTGTCGGAGGCAATTTTGCCAACATGCAAACACTCACACAATTTTAATCTCGCGATTGACGATTAAGGAACTAGAAAGGAGAGACGAGGAAGATGGATGATATTTCAGAGATGATGATAACAAGAGAGAGAGAGAGAGAGAGAGAGAGAGAGAGAGAGAACTAATCAAAATCAAATAATAAAGCAAAAAATTGTTTTCGCAAGAGAGAGAGAGAGAGAGAGAGAGA
>NW_027170124.1:17500-25000 GCF_036898095.1 Palaemon carinicauda | reverse complement strand
AGGCCTGGCTATTAGAATTAACTGCCTGCCTAGTATTACGAACAGGATAGAATTGTCCAGGGAGATCTGAATGTAAAGGATGGTCAGAGTTATGAAAAATCTTATGCAACATACATAATGAACTAATTGAACGACGGTGCCAGAGATTAATATCTAGATCAGGAATAAGAAATTTAATAGACCGTAAGTTTCTGTCCAACAAATTAAGATGAGAATCAGCAGCTGAAGACCAGACAGGAGAACAATACTCAAAACAAGGTAGAATGAAAGAATTAAAACACTTCTTCAGAATAGATTGATCACCAAAAATCTTGAAAGACTTTCTCAATAAGCCTATTTTTTGTGAAATTGAAGAAGACACAGACCTTATATGTTTCTCAAAAGTAAATTTACTGTCAAGAATCACACCTAAAATTTTGAAAGAGTCATACATATTTAAAGAAACATTATCAATACTGAGATCCGGATGTTGAGGAGCCACCGTCCTTGACCTACTTACAATCATACTTTGAGTTTTGTTAGGATTCAACTTCATACCCCATAATTTGCACCATGCACTAATTCTAGCTAAATCTCTATTAAGGGATTCACCAACCCTAGATCTACATTCAGGGGATGGAATTGATGCAAAGAGAGTAGCATCATCTGCATATGCAACAAGCTTGTTTTCTAGGCCAAACCACATGTCATGTGTATATAGTATGAAAAGTAATGGGCCAAGAGAGGAGTCTTACAAGATTTTCGGTAATCAATCTATTCTGAAGAAGTTTTAATTTTTCATTCTACCTTGTTTTGAGTATTGTTCTCCTGTCTGGTCTTCAGCTGCTGATTCTCATCTTAATTTGTTGGACAGAAACTTACGGTCTATTAAATTTCTTATTCCTGATCTAGATATTAATCTTTGGCACCGTCGTTCAATTAGTTCATTATGCATGTTGCATAAGATTTTTCATAACTCTGACCATCCTTTACATTCAGATCTCCCTGGACAATTCTATCCTGTTCGTAATCCTAGGCAGGCAGTTAATTCTGATAGCCAGGCCTTCTCCATCATGAGGCTCAATACTACACAGTATTCTAGAGGTTTTATTCCAGCTGCTACCAAGTTGTGGAGTGATCTTCCTAATCGGGTAGTTGAATCAGTAGAACTTCAAAAGTTCAAAGTTGGAGCAAATGTTTTTATGTTGACCAGGCTGACGTGATTCTTTTTATTGTTTATATATGACATATCTGTTTTTGACGTTGTTAATAGTTTATATAGGAAATATCTGTTTTAACGTTGTTACTGTTTTTAGAATGAAATATTGTTAATTTATTCTCATTATTTATTTATTTCCTTATTTCCTTTCCTCACTGGGCTATTTTTCCCTATTGGAGCCCTTGGGCTTATGGCATCTTGCTTTTCCAACTAGGGTTGTAGCTTGGCTAGTAATAATAATAATAATAATAATAATAATAATAATAATGTAACAAAATTATGAGAATTTCCAAAATAAATCATTGTTAAACATGAATAATTTCATAACATTCCTTCAGTATCAAGTTAGATTAAAGACATGAGCAACATATCAAAATACAAGAATTATCTGACAGATTATCCAATAAACAATGTTGTGACAGACAGTCAGACAGACAGACAAGCACATTGAGTGATAGATAAAAGTCTTTGTCAGTATCTTGCAAGGGGATGATGCAACGTGAAAACAGTCCGTCAGAATCGGATCTTATCTTAAAACCAGAAAATATATGGATCATGAGTAAGCAAGGGAATAGCTTTGTTGTATGGTATTAATAAAATCATTCTTTGGATTTTATTTAAATTCTCCAGCAAATAAAATCTTAATAGTTGTATTTTCAAAATTATTCCAGGAATATTCTTTTGATCTCATTACGAGATAAAATATCTGGATTTTCCTAAATATCTATGTGGTAGCAAAGACTAATTTTCATATTTAAATTTTTCTAATACTATGAACTAATTTCCACCGATTTCAGTATTGTTCTCCTATAAATTAAATTTACTTCATTTCATCAGTTTCTAATGGTAAAAAAAAATAATTTTAATGACAACACTATTTTCGATGAAAAAGCACCAAAATCCGAGAAAAACTGACCCGAATTCACATCTGAATAGAAATAATTTCCCGGAACCGATTACAAATTGAGGTTTGTCATAAGAAAAATGTTTTAACTCCATCGTCGCTTGTACTGTAACCCTGAAGAATAATTGGGTAAATAAACTTTCGGCCATTTAAAGAAAAACACCCAGGCAAACTGAATGCCTAGGACCTATAAATTTAGACTCGCCGTAACATTAGTTTAGCATTTCTGTTTGCTCCAACTTAAGGTTTCTTATTCGCTGTTGTTTTTCCAACTGAATTTCGCTTTGCAAGTTGATGGCCTTTGAAAAAAAAAAAAAAAAAAAAAAAAAAAAAAAAAAAAAAAAAAAAAAAAAAAAACCTATAACATCCAAATCAAAATATTCTTTTTAAATAACTTGTTGAAATGTCCGACATGTTTAAACCTTAAACTATTAGTATTCTTTAATACCAAAATATTTCGGTAAACATGGCTTGCTGGAATGTGTATAAAACCTGAACGTGCAGCGAATAGGAGTCAACGTATTTCATATCTAGCCGTTCTAATTCTAAATTATCATTATATTTATTTCTTACAACAATGAAAATTTGTGCCTTAACCATTGATTTAAAAACAAATGTAACTCATTTGTAAGCAACTGGATAAGAAAGAAAAATTTAGTTAAAGATATTTTCTCGTAATCCGACAAAATGCGACTGTGCCATGAGTTTTATTTAGAGAAAAGTAGACAAAGTTATCCAATCGCACGTACACGAACACTGGCCGCAGGGAACAGTTAAATAATGCCTACCTGTTATATACAGTACGTTGGAATACACAATGAGCCAACTACCATACAATTCATTCATCTATCTAATCATATATAATACTTAGAAAATGTTAGTCTCAATAGAAAAATGGTGAATGCGTAAAAATTGTCACACAAGTCATCTCCAATCTATTCAAATTTTGGATATGAAAGTTCACTTTTTTTTTCTTTTTACCAACTGCGAATATTAAGATTTATCGTTTTAAGACAAGTCTCTTCATCAAATCCATGGTAACTTGTTCCCGTTCTTCTCATAGAATAATACCAAAATTACAGATAACTATAAATGTCAGAATTTTATTTAGTCAATTTCCCTTTTCCAAAATACCATTCAAGAAGAATGTTTGATCTTGGGTGGTCCGTGATGTGAAAACCCTGATGTGGGTCAATATATTATTTTGGATCTAAACTCTTCGTTTCTCCTGACATATGCACAGTCTACAAGTGACAGTTACAGAAATATATTTCAAAGTTCGTCTTGACTAGACAAATACAGTCATATACTGTTACTAATTACTGCAGGAAGTTGATTGTCAACCAGGAAAATTATTGTGGCCCACAGTGGAAAAAAGCAAGTTAGTTTCGGGCTTATTTACGGAAAAAGTTGTTTCAGAGGTCAGACTTTGAATGATTAACAAGGAAAAACAAACAACAGAGTTCACCAGGCTTTAAATGAGTACTTGTACCTGTTTGAATCTATATCGAATCAATAAAAATCGTTGGGGAATAATAAGCAAACCGCTCAAAATTTTCTGAGAAACCAAAATGTTTTACTGTTGAAACGCCGCCCCGACAAATGAACAGGAAAAAGTATATACTATTGAACTCGACCTCATAATTACTGTAGTTTACCCATTATTGACCATTACCAGTGACAGATAGAAGTCATTAAGTAAACCTATACATAACATTTACTTTGACCTTCTATATATATATATATATATATATATATATATATATATATATTAATAATTATATACTTTTCTTTTTAGACACTTGGCAGTACTATCGAGTCTAATACTTCAGTCCAGCGTTGTTTACCAAAATTGAATACTTTAGATGGATAAGGTCTCGAGTAACCATGGTACTTGAATGAGGCTTGGCAAACAAAAAGACATAACCCTATGCCGATACTAATAAAAGTTTACTTGTCTGCTTCACACCATTTCCGGTATAGTAGGTATAGCGAAATCTTTTACACTACTAACATAATTGTTTTCGTCGTATTTTTAGTAATAAAATACTGTGGTCTTTCCTTCTAAAGGACTACGAAGACATTACATTCCGCCTTTTGGCAGCAATTACATCTGAATCACCATTCAAAGATCCAACCTTTGTTACCAAGGCTCAAGTTCGTATACCAAAGATACGGGAATATATTTTAAGGATACTTTAATGTTAACGAATAAAAACTGAATGTGCACAGGAGGACAATTATGAAAGGTTTCCATGTGACAGTTCATGTCTTTATAAGTTACATGAAGGGGAAAACTCATAGTATTTTCTTCATTCAATATTCTGGGTTTATCAATTTTCCGGTTACACATGGTGCTGTGTTCCTTACATGGCCAGTGTAATTATTATTATTATTATTATTATTATTATTATTATTATTATTATTATTATTATTATTATTATTCAAAGTAAATGTGCGACTCCAATTACAAAACCAGAATACTAAAAGCCATACAACGCTAATGGGGAAAGCAGAAGCAGCTTAGTAAGAGTAGAGAACCAGAGAATGAAGCAAAGAAAAAACTATGAAAAAATAATACACGGATACTTTTAACATCGAATTCATTCTACCATGGGATCACGAAAGTACTTTCCATAAAAGGCATTTCCCTATGGGTCTGTGATTCCGTGCAGAGTGAATTTAATATCACAAGTATTTATAGCTATTTGAATATATATATAAACACACAATATATATATATATATATATATATATGTATATATATATATATATATATATATACACACATATGGGGCATTTAGGGCCATTTCCTTGTAGTTTCAGATCCAGACTGAACATATATGCAATACTGAAGGATAATCCATTGACAATGGGGTTTGACAGGATCTTTGATGAGGCGATTCTTGTGATAATTTAATATATATATTTGGACTAACTTCAATGAATCCCTGGAATCTACAATGGACGAAATAACAGGCGGTAGACATTCACTTAAAATCAATTAACTAACTGCATCATGGACTGGAATGAAAACCAACAAAGATTTCGAGAGTGACTGTTTTGAAAGTGTGTGTCTAAATACCGTAGAGTACTTTGCCTATACTACAATACATTATGTATGATTGCGTCGTCAACTCTACGAAAACTTTCCACCGTATTATTCTAGCGAGAGAATTCATTAGTGTATTGCAACCCTTGGAAATTTGTTTCCCGGACGAATGGTCGAATAGACATACCCAAGATTGGTATAATTTATTCTTAGAACTTTATTTGAGTTATAAAAAATAGACTTGTGTCATTAATATTGCAATGGTTCCATTAAAATACATTTGGCTAATAATCACAGAATTTAAGAATCGTTTGAGCCTTGTTGACAAAGAATTAGTGGGTGGGCAATTGACTAACGAAGGAATTTGCACGTAAGAAAGCTTGTGCACATATATAGATATCTCTCTTTCAACCTCTGCAACTTTCTGATAAACCGGAACTAATCCAGAATAAAGTGGGATCATCCTCACTTTCTGTTTTCTTGGTTTTAAATGTACACAAACCAACCTCTTATCTATATGAATCCATCCATAATACCTCCCTAAACTGCCCTTCGTAGCAAACCTCCTCCTCACACACTTCCCTCAACAGTTTGTCTTGTGGGCCCTAGTAAACAGCACCGTTGGAGGTTGTGTCCCCCTCCCCTCCCAACTCCCATCCCCCAGGGGGATTCATCTGAATTCAGCAGACAGCAAATTGGGTAACAGCAACAGGCTCTCCAGAGAGCTGATCTCCGTTAGTCTCAGAGCCAACGCCACCGTGATGCGCTATGAGGGTTTTCGCGTAAATTGGGTTATTTTGGAACCTGCAGAGTACGTCAGTTCATGATTTTGTATACATGACTTAAGGCATGGACATATATTTATTGACATAATTGTACAGATGTATACTATCATGTATATGCTCATGTTTTTGCTTTTGTATTTCCGGACTGTATTTACATAAACAAAGGTAATTATAGAAAGAAAAATATTCGTACTTCAGCTACTAAATTGTGCATGAAACCTTCACACAAACATTAGCAACAACACTAGTTGTTCTACAAGTAAAGTTATGAAACGTTGCGCCAAGTCAGACGCTATTCTCACGTAAGCCCCTTGATTAACCAAGGTTGAGGTTGAAGGGCCTACAACCTTATCACATATTATTATTATTATTATTATTATTATTACTTACTAAGCTACAACCCTAGTTGGAAAAGCAGTATGCTATAAGCCCAGGGGCTCCAACAGGGAAAATAGCTCAGTGCGGAAAGGAAAAAAGGAAAATAAAATATTCTAAGAAGAGTAACAACAATAAATATCTCCTATATAAACTATAAAAACTTTCACAAAACAAGAGGAAGAGAAATAAGATAGGAGAGAGTGCTCGAGTGTACCCTCAAGCAAGAGAACTCTAACCCAAGACAGTGAAAGGCCATGGTACAGAGGCTATGGCACTACCCAAGACTAGAGAACAGTGGTTTGATTTTGGAGTGTCCTTCTCCTAGAAGAGCTGCTTACCATAGCTAAAGAGTCTCTTCTACCCTTACCAAGAGGAAAGTGGCACTGAACAATTACAGTGCAGTAACCCCTTGGGTGATGAAGAATTGTTTGGTAATCTGTGTTGTCAGGTGTATGAGGATAGAGGAGAATATGTAAAGAATATGCCAGACTATTCAGTGTGTATGTAGGCAAAGGGAAAATGAACCGTAACCAGAGAGGAGGATCCAATGTAGTACTGTCTGGCCAGTCAAAAGACCCCATAACTCTCTAGCGGTAGTATCTCAACGGGTGGCTGGTGCCCTGGCCAACCTACTACCCATAATCAATAGCAGAAAAGCAGAAACTCAGGACCAGTGGCCTCCTTTGTTTAGAAGATGACGTTAGCCTTTTAGTTGTCAGCAAGTTGCTTCTGGAATGAAACTGCTATCACGAAATCTTCCGTGACCCACCAAAGTTGACTAACTGCCAAGGACCTTTGGTCTATATATATATATATATATATATGTATATGTATATGTATATGTATATATATATATATACAGTGTATATATATATATATATATATATAGAGAGAGAGAGAGAGAGAGAGAGAGAGAGAGAGAGAGAGAACTATGCATTTGCGTGCCGAGTTCCTTACCGTCAATTAGGGTACTACTTTTTGAAGGCACACCCACACCCCCCTCTAAGCAGAGAGGGGTGACTCCTAGAAACATTCGTACTTAAACTTTTGAGACAAGGAAAAACACTTTTGTACGTAGAGCTTCTCAGAGATTAAAGGCTTCGTATTCTAAATAAAAATTTCATCAACAGTATAGCATACCCTTTACTCCCCTTGCAATCAACCTAAATGTGGCACTCGCTCT